>NC_053430.1:79701197-80001197 GCF_007990345.1 Gossypium hirsutum | reverse complement strand
AATAAGTAATTTAGTAAATAAAAACTAAAATAAGTAAGACAAAATCACATTTTTGTCCATCTTCTTCACCTAGCCAAATTTCGAAGGGGAAAAAAATACCATTTTAGGGTTTGAGCATTTGGCCTCCACTCTTAGCCTTGCATGTGAGTATTTTTCGTCTCGTTTTTAACGATTTCTATGTTTTTGGAATCGTTGTAGCTTAATCTAGCTAACCTAGGGACTAATTTACAAAACTGTTAAAAGTTTAGGATTTTACCATTGATGAATGTAATGTGTTTTGATATTTAATGGTAGAAAATGAATGGTTGTTGTTAGATAAATAACATTTGTTAAATGATTTTGAATGAAATTTAAAAATTAGGGATTAAATTGAAAAATGTGATAAATTGTGTGATAAACGTGTGAATATGTGAAATATATGCGTTGCTATAAGTATGTTTAATATTCGTCTAGGCTCGGGTAGGGATAAAATTACATGAATTTGCACTTTTATGAGCTAGAGACTAAATTGAAAAGAAGTTGAAATATTAGGGGCAAAATAGTAATTTTTCCGTAATATGGATTTTGGATTAAATTGAATAGAATGATATTTAAATAAGGTAAATTTGATTATATTGATCAAGAAAAGCAATGTACGGAACTAGATCGAGGGAAAGATAAAGTTTTGGACTAGTCGATCCATTTCGTCGTTTTTGCGATGGAGGTAAGTTCATATGTTTACGATAATACTCTAGAATGAAATTTTTTATGTGCTAATTGCATGATTATTTTGAATATGATCCTACTAATTTGGATTATTTTGTGGTCTTTTATCTTTTAGGGACTAAATTGGAGGCAAGAGGAAATTTAAAGCCAAAAAGTGTGAATTTGAAGATATAATGGGCCAACATGCAAAGAAAGAGGGAAAAAGGTGGTGCAAAAAATGCAAACATGGAAGACCCAAGGACTAAAATGCAAGAGAAGAGATTTTATAGCACAAGACTCTATTTTAATTTCAATTATATAAGGATAATTATTAAGGATTTTTATTTAGATTTAATTTTAAGATTTATTTTCATTTATCTTTAATTATCTTTATTTATTTGTATTTATCTTTTAGAATTTAATTAGAAATAGGCTAGGTTTTCTAGTACTATAAATAGGGGATGGAGTGACACATATTGGACATCTTTTTTTTTCTAAAAACACTCCCTCTCCCAAAAACTCTGTATTTTGTTTTCTCCATATTTTCTTCAATAAAAATTCCATATCTATTTTATTTATTTCTTTCTCAAAAATCATGAGCCACTAAACCAATCTAGCCGAAGGTTGTCAAAACTCCCCCAAAAAAATGTTCATGAGGCTCAGAACCCGCGCTTAGCCTTCTCAACAAGGTATTCATCGGTTCTCCGCATTACGGGGTTCACGCTTCCGTCCATGTCCCTTAATAGGTGATCTTTTCAACTTGTGCAAGGAACGGCCGCTTTGTACATTTTGGGAAGGTTGAACAGTCAGTTCGCTGGCTTTCTGCGTCAGAGGTTGGCGAATCCAAGAGACAAAACGACGTGGTATTTGCCGTTGGGAAGTGATGATCTAGCAGAAGATAGTCCCACAAAAGCGAGAGTCTGGCTCTGCCAAATTTTAAGTCTAAATCCTTGGAGTTGGTGGTCGTAGGCTTCCTCTTCCACTATAACTGGCTTATCCTGCTTGAGAAGGGTTACTTAAAAGCCAAGGATTGAACCCAAGGCGGATCGGGACAATCAGAGGCTGGAATCTCGCCACATAAGAAACTTTCTCTTTTCCCAAACTCTGTTTATTTTTATTCTTCATTTTAATTTTCATAATTTATTTAATTTTACAATTTCAATTCAACTTAAAATTTTGCTTTTATTTTTCCTGATCGAAATTCTTAAATTCTGTTTTTTTATTTGTTAGGAACGCGAGTTTTTTTGGCCAAGAAATTGTCCAGGATTCAAGAAACGAGCATTCGTATAATCTGATCCCTGAGGATTCGACCCTACTTCCCCTTTACTGTTATTTTTACTATTTTAAAGGGATTAGGATATTTTTGGTGCTCTCAACGACGCATCAATTTATAAGCATTAAATTATACGTATTTGAATGCTTAATTTATATAATTGTGATGATACAATAGTACGGAAATTCTCGACAAGGTATCAGTAATGTATAAATCCCGATTGAACCTTAGGAATAGATAAGATACAAATGACATGTCATTAGGGGTTACCTTGTTTTGGGTGCTTGTCCATACGTTCTATCGATGTCTGAGTTTTTTGGCATGTGTTGCGGTTACTCGTCAGCTTGTGTAGCACCGTGTGGCTACGTCTTGACCGTTAGCTTGTGTGAGCAGACCTAGTGATAGCTCGAGGTGAGCATTTATTCGAGATATGAGATAGAGATGGTTTCGACCATGTGTTGGCACTTAGGGTGCGAGATTCCCTAGTATCTGATAGTATTCCAAATGGTTCAACTGGTAAAGATAATGGTACGAGTTTATAAGGGATGATACAAACCAGTTCAGGTATTTGTGTGATTTATGTTAAGAAATTCATAGTTGATGTATTATTACATGATTTAGATGGTTGTGATTATGTACTAACCATTGAAATGATTGAAACTTACCTATGTGTACTTATACTTCTTTATATTGTGAATGAATGGTAAGCTATATTTATTAGCCATACGAGCTTACTAAGCTTAATAACTTACTTTGTTTACTTTTCTGTATTTTATAGTGATTTCGAAGCTGCCTCGGATTGGAAGTTGTCGGAGATCTCATCACACTATCAAGTCGTTGCTTTGGTACTTGAACTTGTGTATTTTGGTTATATGGCATGTATAGGTCATTTGGCTAATGAAAGCCTATATGTTTTGGTTATATAATTAGCCATTTAATATGACTTGATTTGGCATATTGTGGTATATGTATGTATATATATGTGGTTATTCTCATCTTGTGTGCATTTGGATTGCAATAGAATATGTTTGGATATGTAAATATGTGTAAATGGCCCTTTGATATGTGGTTTATAATTGCTATGTGAAGGCCTTAATTTTGTATTTGTATTTTAAGTATCAAATGGTTGGATTTTGAGATATGGTATGTATGTTGATTTAGGCACAAAGTCTACTAAGTAAGCTTAATTATTTAGGTGATTGTTGGGAGTTATATTGGTATGATTTTAAATGCCTAGTTGTCAAGTTATGAACATTATTATTGTTGGTATTGGTATAGATTGATTTGGATTTGGTTGTGAATGGTTTGAATGCATATTAAGGATATGGTCATATGCCATTTAGTATGTTTAGGTTGATGCAATTTGGGTGAGAAAAATGGCTTGGATAATAGCCTATTTTTGTCCATATGGGCGTGTGTCTCAGTCATGTGTGATAGACGGCTAGGTGATACTGCCGTGTGTCCCCTGGTCTTATTTAGAAATCATGTCAATAGCTTCACACGGCCCACGGAAATTTGGCTTGGCCGTGTGGTACAAGTCAGTATACCCTCCAGTTTTCACACAGCCAGGAACATGGGCGTGTGAGGCCATTTCGAAGGGTACACGGGCTAGTCACACTGGCGTGTGGTTGGCTGCGTGACCCAAGTTAGAGAGTTACACGGGGTCGGACACAGGCTATGCATGTGATCCCATTTCGAATGTCCACACAGCCTGTCCATACGGGCGTGTGTCCCCTGCACTTGAAAAATTTCTATATTTTTCTAAAAAATTATGAAGTATTCGATTTAGTCCCGAGCCACTTCTAATGTTTGATTTGGGCCTCGATGGCTCATATTAGGGGCCATATGATTCTATTTGAATGGTTTTTAATTGGTATGAGAATTGTGATTCGAATTGTATGATTGTTTAAGATATTAGTCTAGTAATGCTTCGTAACCCTATTTCGGCAACAGATACGGGTTAAGGGTGTTACAATAGTAGGTAAACACTAGTTTCTCAAGTTTTTTTATACTTCAACCTATTTCTTGCCTTAGTGTGAATATAACTTAATGTGTTGCAATTTTGTTCACAATTTGATGCAGAAGTAGTTTGACTAAGCACTTTAAGTGCTAATCTTTGAAACTCAGGAACACGTGTGCCATATATTATCCACCACTTAGCTGCATAATATTATTTAAATTTCAAAATAACTTCAAAATATACAATATAATTAAATAAATTAAATTAAATAAAATAATTTAATTAACTATTTATCCGGATTCATTTGCTTCCAAGCTCTTTGTGCTTGTGGAGTACCGAATGTCTCATGTTTACTTTTAAATAGTAACAACTGCATCAATAAAAAGATAAAGTAAAAATGAAAAAAATAGTTCCATTTCAAATTATGTAACTAAGTTACAAACAATAGTACTTGAATCTAACTTGATTAACCATTCTGACTTGAGTATCAAGAGGAGGTTCTAATCTTTCAATTATTGATCTTGTACCTTCTAATGTTTCAATTAGTACATCCTAAGAATGTTTCACCGCAAATTGAAATTGAGGATTAAGAGAATAACTTAAGTATAATTTATAAGAATATCATTAAATAATAATATAAAGCTTAAAATAATCAAATATAAAAATAGTTCTTAATTATATGAAATATTTTATCTTACTAGCTGAATGCAAGTTAGAACGCATAAAATTTCATTTAATGTCAATAATCTTTTCTTATTCAGTGAAATATTAACAATTTTGTTGAATTGCTCGTTTAACTCTATCAACAACCTTATAAATAAAGCACATTGTTGGCTTTTCATCACTATCCACAAGTCTCAATATTTTTACTAAGGGCTCGTAAACTTTTATTAGGTTTGGCTTTTTTCCAAAAAATATTTCCCAAAACAAATTTTTATCGTTCCTATTTTGGTTCTTTATATTCCTATATATTCATAAGAAAAATTTTAAAATAATATAATTTAAATTATTTGGAACTAATAAAATAATTAAAGGTTGCTATATTTAAGTAATTATATTAAGTAATTATAAAATATTGACCTTTGAATTAAATATTTCTCTCAGATCTTGCTTCTTGTCTTGTTATATTTTCAAGTTTAATGAAATGGGTTGCGAATCGAGTAAGAGCGGGTCAAAGTATTTGCTTCCCTTATGTATACTTCTTCATCAAATCAATAGTTCAAATATGATTGTATATAAAGCATGTTACTTTCTTAGCATCATCTAACACTTTTGCTACACTTAGCTTTTTCCCAATATCTTCAAAGTATAAATCTAAACAATGAGTTGCACATGAGGTCTAATATAGATACTTTCTTTTCAACATTAATTTTTTCCAGTGGCTTTCATTGTTGCCTCATCAGTCATTATTTGGACAATGTAACTTTCTTCAATTTCTTCTACAGCTAAATCTAACAAAATGTAGTAGAATTCAACATCTCTACTACGAACACTTGAGACATCCATAGATTTCCAAAAAGCGGTTCCTTTACTGCAATAAACAAGGAAATTAATGATGTGCATTTAATTCAAATTGTTGGTCCAACCATCACACATTAGAGTTACACCCAATTCATTTCAATGAGTCTTTAGTCCATTTATGCAATAACAAATTTGTTGATACTTTAACTCCAATTACATTTCTAAAACCTCATAAGGTGTTGGGAGCATTACACCTTGTCCAACTTCTTTTGACACTTGAATTAAGTTATACAACCATGGAGAACTTTCTATGAAAAGGAAGTCGTTCATATATTAAAAATTTAGATATTGCTTCACCCATCTCCCTGCGTAAAGTCTTAAAAAAAAAGCCACTAATCTTTGGTTGCTTTTAGGTTTTTATTTTAGCCAATCAAGTATAGCTCCCCTGAAGGTAAACTTAGAATCACTTTGGATTGATTTATTTGTTCTTTTTCCATGATATTCTCTAACTGATCCATGAGAAGATCGCCCTTCTTCATAAATGTTACTCCAACCACTAGTACTTCGTTTAGATTCTTCCCTTCTATTCCACTCGTGTTATGATTAGATATTTTCTCGAGTTGCTTGGCTTATAACAGAAACCTCATCAATGAATCCCTCGTGCCCATCCTCCCTTCCTCTTGGGATAAGAATTCATTTGTTCTCTTTTTGTCTATTTTCTTTGTGTTGCTTTCTTTCAGTATATTCGTCATATTTTCTCTAAAGACACCTGTTAATAAAATAAAAATAATTTACACTTTATATTATTATCAATTATGCATAATCTTTATTGATAAATTTACAATAATTTTTAAAAAATAATAATAATGTATCACATACCATTAAATAAGGGCATGATGGAAAATTGTCGATTTTATGAGCATTGTGCTTTTTAGATCGTGTTATTCTTCCTTTCGCAGCGTTATCACAAAGTTTTCATATGAAATTTTCTTTCATATTTGGCACTGGAGTTCCAAAGTGCCAACCTATATCATTACTTGGTGCACCCTCCAATCCTTTAGTCGGGAACATAAAATTATTTTATATACAAGAAACATAAAATTATATTTAGAAATATAAACAATTAATTACTTATATTATCAACAATATAATACAAAAAAAGTAAACATCACTTGATGTATCACGAAACTAACTAAAAATATGACAAAGACAAGTGCACCTATCAATAAGTAGTATAACAATGGTGAGTAGAGATATCGTATCCACAAGCACTAAAAGTACTAGTAATAATCATTTTTCTATTATTTAATCGACAATTTGATACGATTGATTGAAACTAAATATGCTAAATTAATTAACCAAAGAACTTAGGAGAGAATAAATCAGGAAAATAATTAAATAATAACCAAAAAGTAAAACAATATCCAGGAAAGAATCCACATAGACTTAACCTATCATTTTGAATTTGAATTAAATGATTTATTCACTTGGTATCTTGATCCGTAAAAATCTCTAAATTTTGCTAATATCTCTTTCGAGAGTAAGAATAGTTGACTCTAAGTTGATTAATTGAAATTTCTTTTTAATTAAAACCCCTATTATTGTATTAACTCGATCTATGAATTCCCCTATTATATTTGACTCTAATCCGATAGATTTATGTCGTTCTATTTTTAGGATTGCATACAACTTCACTCAATCATATTAGATCTACTCTTAAATAGGGATTTTTCTTCCTCTGGTTTAAGTACATTAAATATGAATTAATATCCCAGAAACATTAAAACAAGAGATAAGCACACATAACTGAGAATAAGAATAAAATATTTATCACATAAAACATAAATCAAATAATAGATTTCATCATAGAGTTTATCATCCCTAGGAATTTAGGAAATTAGTTCACAATTGTAAATAAAATTATCCAAAGTCAGTATAACCACAATAAATAAAGAAACTCATAAAAACTTTAAAGAAATTAAAAGGATGCCTTAAATCTTGATGGAAATATGCTTCAGAGTTGGCTTCAATGGTGTTCTTCGAGTTGTTTTCTTCAATATTCTCTGATGTCTCATATTCTCTTCTTCTATTTGATATTTATATACTTTAAAATGACTAGGAAGCCTGAAAATTGCGTTTTTCTGAGTGTTTGGGATACAAGTCGAGAAATTGACACGGTTTGGCACATGGCTTGTATGTGCAGGCCACACGGGCTTGTGGGTCCACACGAGTAGGCCACATGGGCATGTGGGCCCATTTTTATTGAATTGATTGATAAGGTTGTACGAGTTGCCCAAGTCGACTGTGAACCTACTGTAGGGTCGATAAACATCACTTAGACCCCTAATTGTGTGAACTGACTGTTTGATTTATATATTGAGCATGATGATAGTATACATGTATACTGAATTGGTTATATGTACTGATATCATGAGATAGCATGTCATGATTAGTATGTTGCATTGCATGGGGTTGGGTTGATTATATTTGGAGGAAGTGTACTGAAAGGCTCTTAAGCCTAATATACTGGCAGCTCAGTTGCAAATTACTATTTTGTGCCGTATTCGATACTACTTGGAGTGTAGGGATTGGTGGGTTGATTTAATCCCCACATAGAGTGTAGGGTTGGACGGAGATGTTGAGTAGAGCCTGGTTGGATAGGATTTTGTTACTGAATACTGCATGACTGCTTCTGATACTGTGATGGGCTAAGGCCCTAATACATACTGATACTGTGATGGGCTAAGGCCCTACTGCATATTTGATA
Organism: Gossypium hirsutum; assembly: GCF_007990345.1. Lineage (NCBI taxonomy): Eukaryota > Viridiplantae > Streptophyta > Magnoliopsida > Malvales > Malvaceae > Gossypium > Gossypium hirsutum. The sequence goes on along the minus strand of NC_053430.1, from coordinate 79,993,052 downwards.
CTATACTGAGATGGGCTAAGGCTCAAACCGTTATTGATACTGAAAGGGGCTTAGGCCCAAAACTGTATTTGACTGTGCACTGTGTCTACTATTGTTTGTTATATATGGGATTACACATTGAGTTTACGTAAACTCACCTCTCTCTATTTAATGTGCACAGGTAATCCCCAGACTTAGACAAATTAGTGTGGTAGAGGACTCGACGGTGACCATAGCTTTTGGACTTTACATTTTTAATTTATGTTTTATGGTTTTATTATTATTGGGATGTAATTTGAGGACTCTTTGGACTTTTACTTAATTTTGGTTTTTATTTTTATTTTTTGGAATTATAACTGCTAGTCGTAGGAAGTTCAGTTTTCAAAAGGTAACGTATTTTCTAAAGTCACGATTCCTTAAACTACTTTATTTTAAAAACTTCCACAACAAGAAACATTTTAAAGCAAATGTTTTAAATAAGTAAAATGATTTCCTTTAGAACTAATAAGAGATAAAGATAGGTAATAGCATGGAAATGATTTTATTGTAATAATTTAGTTTTGGAACACACTATCATGTGACATTGCCAGATTCAACCACAACGTTTAGGCCAAGTTTGGGGTGTTACATTTAGTGGTATCAGAGCTAGTTACAAAACTCGATTGTGGATTTTGAGTTTTAAAAACTTGTTTGAGAACTGATTTTCAAATGATTTGAAATGATTTGACTAAGTATGTGGTACACCGAGTCTTCGGCGCCGATCTTGTATGTATTTTAAAACTGATTTTTGAAAATGTTATGATATTCTGAAACTACTGTAGGTAGTAAACTGTGAGAAAACTCTAGTTAGTGTATATTGGAAACTATAGTTAATCTAAAACTATAGTAACTACTAGAGACTGCGACAAATGAAAACAAACTCTAATCTTCTGGTGCTGCTTTACATAAAATACTTGCTAATAAACACTGAAATCGTAATTGATTCATAAAATTTGTAATATAGAGAAATCTGATTAGACATAAGCGCACGAGGTATCCGCGGATGAGGGGCTCAAGCTGAGTCTTCTTCACTAGGTAGTATTCCAAATCTGGACACGAGTGAGACGCCAGTGTCGCCTGCTATGAGACTAGGTCTCAAGATTGCATGACTAGGGACGACGCATTGTCGCAGGTTATGCTAAGGATATTGGAGAGGGTCATTGGGCCCAACACCAGATCTGGGGGTCGAGGGTCGGTTACAGAATGAATCTAGTCTAATGGAGTTAAGCTCTTCAGGGGTGTCACTTGAGTTACCCCTAATGTGGCAGAGTATTGGATTGAGGCCACAAAGAGGATCATGGATGATCTAGATTACATCCTTGAGTAGAAATTAAGGGGTTTAGTTTCACTGCTGCTGGATGAGGCTTATCAGTGGTGGCAGATTGTTAAGGAGGGCACTCAGCCTGAACGTCTAACCTAGGAGTTCTTTAAGACTGCCTTCTAGGGGAAATATGTAGGGGCCAGCTACGTGGATGCCCGTAGGAGGAAGATCCTGAACCTTACTCAGGAAGATCGATCTGTGGCCGAGTATGAGGTCAAATTCCTGCAACTGAGCCACAATGCTCGAGGTATGGTGGCTGCTGAGTATGAGCGATGTGTCTGCATTATGGATAGCCTAAGGGATAATATAAGAGTCTTGATAGGTTCATAGAGGGAGCGTGATTTTTCTTTACTGGTTGGAAAGGTGAAGATCGCCGAGGAGGTTAAGCGCGTTGAGCGTCAAAACTGTGACAGAGAAAGAGGTAAGAACAAGAGGGATTCGGAGCCCTCGATACTTTGCAGAGGCTAAATAAAAGGCTAGATCTGATGGGCCAGTTAGAGCTAGGCCCCCTGTGATTTCCATTGGACTGCAATTATGTGTCAACTATGGTAGATGACATCTGGGTGAATATTGGAGGAAGACTGGGGCGTGTCTAAGGTGTGGGTCATTGTATCACCGTATTAGAGAATGTCTGTTGAGGGTCGATCAGATCCAAGCTCAGGGTACCAGTACTATACAACCACAGAGGGTAGTACAGCGGCCACCGAGTGGCCGTGGTTAAGCTAGAGGTGGTAACGGTATGGGTCGTGGTTAGAGAGCACTAGGCAGAAGTGCTGGATAGACTGAGGCGAGGCAGCCTACTTTATATATGTTGCACGTCACTGAGAGGATAGAGATGCTCCAGACGTCATTTCGAATACGTTTCTTATTTATGATGTGCCTTACACAGCATTAATAGATATAGGATCTACACATTCCTATGTAGCCAGTACTGTGCCTGAAACCTTGGGGATTCCAGTTGAGAGTGCCACAAGTGAGGTGACTGTACTGAGCCCACTGGAGCAATCTGTTAGAGTGAGCAAATTGTGTAGGAATGTTCCTTTAGAGGTCCAAGGAACGATATTTCTGGCTGATTTAATAGAGTTCCCGTTTGGGGAGTTTGACATGATATTGGGGATGGATTGGTTGGTCAAGCATCGTGTAAGCTTGGATTGTGCGACTAAGAGGGTCGTCTTAAGAACTGGGGAGGAGGATGAGGTAGTTGTGATTGGAGAATGTCGGAACTACTTAGCTAACGTGATCTCTGCACTGGTAGTTGAGAAACTAGTTCGCAAAGGATGTGAGGCATACTTGGCCTACGTGAGTGTTTTCACTTTTGGGGACTCTACTGTAAAGGATATTCACACTGTAAGGGATTTTTTGGACATTTTTCCTGAGGAGCTACCAGGTTTACCTTCGAATCAAGAAGTGGAATTTGGGATTGAGCTTTTCCCAAGTATAGCTCCAGTGTCTATCGCTTCCTATCGAATGGCATCGAAGGAGCTTACTTAAGGTTTAGATTGAAGAGTTGTTGGACCGTGGGTTCATCCACCCTAGTGTGCTTTCATGGGGAGTACTAATACTGTTTGTTAAGAAGAAGGATGGGTCCATCGGCAACTGAATAAGCTGACCATCAAGAACAAGTATCCACTTTCGAGGACTGATGATCTGTTTGACCAGTTTCGAGGGGCGTTTGTGTTCTCTAAGATTGATCTCCGGTCTGGTACCATCAGTTGAAGGTCAAGGAGGCTGACATGTAACACCCCAAACCCGGCCCAAGCGTTACGGTCGAATCCGGCGTGTCACATTGAAACGTTACTATAAAATTCATGTTTTATCTGAAATCTTTCTTAGTTTTTAAAGAGTATTTTTCGTTATAGATTAAAGTGAATGGAAGCTGTGCACTAGGTAGGATGCCAGAAAATAGGAGGTGAGTCTATTAGACTGCTTAAGTACTAAGCTCTCCACGGATCCACTCCTAGACATGCACACAACCATTGCCACATGTTAACTGAGTGATTGTTCAGGGAAAACCATATCGTTTAAAACCATTTGGAAAGGTTATTAATTTCGAAAATGTTTTCGTTGCGGAAGCCTTGCTTTGTTATCGCAATATTTTAAAATCAAGTAACCTTTTTAAAATGCTCCCTAGAGCTATTCAATTTCAAATAGTTAAAACAATATCATATCTAAGCTAACAAAACATACTAAAAACAATTAAAAATAATTAAAGTGGCCTTATTACAAATTAAAACCCGAAAACATAAAGGAAAGAATCTAGAATAAAAGTGAAAGCATAAACACTTATTTTAAACAGTCCATATGGCCACTCTGAATCCCTCCAGCTCCAAGTCCACCGATCTAAGGCTCACCTGCAAAGATGGGAAAAAGGGGGTGAGTTTGGCAAACTCAGTGTGTAAAGTATCCCAACCAGAGCCCAAATCAGTTCAAGCTTTACTGGGCCTAAGCCCTATTTGGAAATCAGAGTTAACTGGGCCTTAGCCCGTATCAATATCAATCTGGGCCGTAGCCCTATTACAAGTCGAGATCTATTAGGCCTTGCCCATATTAACACAGTTGGGCCCATTTCAATACAGTTGGCCCATAACAAAACAATCTCATATGATTAATGCATGATAACCCCATCCAACCCTGCACTTGCCTCCGTCCATTCCTACACTTCCTGTGGGGAATAAATCACCTACGCCATCTCTACACTTACAGTGTTAGCACCAGTTGCGGCACTAGATATAATCCGCAGCAAAGCTGCTTATATCAGAATATCTGGCACAACCACCAGAACGAGTTCTTCCTCCATAACAAAACCCAACCCCATGCAGTATGACATGTATGCAGAATATATATATAATTAACAAGGCATGCTTTAGAAAGACAGTCAGATTATAGGTTAAGAACTGTTATTTACCCTCGAGGGGCGTAATCATAAACTTACCCCCTACAGGTATTACGGTAATTCTACCTTACAGAGGTATTTCAGTAATTTTATCAGTCTTTTTAGGGTTTCATGCTCATTACAGCTATTAACGTATTAACAGAAACACTTACCGAGCATTTTTACCGAATTGGGCCCGTTGGCCCATTAACCCGATTTCGGCCCATTAAGCCCAAATATACCAAAGTGTATGAAATTGCACACTTTGCAATCTTACCGCTTGTGATTACCAAAATTAACAACCAAACCATCTCACAAGTGCTCGCACGCTCGCAAGTTCACAAAATACCGGCTTTTCAACATTTCGGCTTTTCGGCTTTTGCCGATCTAGTCTATGAGTGGGTGTTGTTTACACACCTGATTTGCGACAACTACTACTGAAATCTCCCACGGTATCCTACAATCGGTCACTAGACATATCAAATCCAAATTATAATGGCAAACATCATAAACTTACTTACCATAATCGGCCATCAATACATATGGCCCTTGAGATCCTACCTTTGCCAAAACTAGTAACTAGATCTCGATCTAGTCGTTCCACTTGTCCAAGCCTTCGATTAGTAGCCTCTAGATCACACTAACACCAAAACAAATCAATTGTTACAACCCTTAGAGCCTTAAGCTCCATTCGACAGCCTCCCTATGCCTTTAGGGATTTCGCCTTTTCTAAAACCTGAAATAAAGAATAGATCTGAATACTTCCCACAGTTTCTTTCAACCAAAATGATTCTACTTCAGTTTCTACACAGATCTGATGCAGATCCAGCCCTTAAACACTTGTAGAAATCGAATCTTATAGATTTAAAGATTCGGCTATATGTCCCTAAAAACTATGGTATTTTCGGCTTTTGGAACTATGAAGAGGAAGATGATTTGGTATGGTGGTTTTTGCAGTGGTATTACCGACAGGGGTTGAGATTTAGAGGATGTGAAAATCATCCAAAAGAGATGAAGAAAATAGGAGGATTTTGACTAGAAGAAATCGGCACAAGAAACAACTTTCGGGATTTCGGCTTTTATGGAAATCGGCTATAGAGGTTTAGAAAAGAATGGGAATGAAAGAGGAGATGAGTAGAATGGTAGGAATGTTTTGGCTAGAGAAGAAAAGAAGAAGAAAAAAAATAAAAGAAGAGAGGAGAAGAGAAGGAAGAATTGGCACTCAGGAGATCTAACTCTACGTTTTTCGGCTTTTTACGACATTGAGAAGAGAATAGAATGAAAGTGAAGGCTCAGGTGGCTAACCCTAATTTGGCAAAGCAAAAAGAAAATAAAGCTAGCCCTAATGGCCATTCAGACCCACGGCCCAACCTTCCTAAAGCCCTAGCCAAATTTCCACTTAAGCTCTATCACATGCCCGGTACATGCACACAAAAATAAAAGTAACAACATTTACCTTGTGACTTGAACTCTGGCTCCCCCTAATCATCCACATGTCACTCCCCAAACACCTAGGTGGCACCACATGCCACTTTACCACAGATATTTTTCTGTCCTATTTTACCACCTCAACTTTAAAAGCCCATATTGCCAGAACCCTTTCTCCAAAAATTAAATTTCAGGAATTGCCTCGAATTAAATTTACTCTTGGGCCTTTTAAAGGCCCACCAACATACTCAGACCCAAATTATTAATAAGGCCTACTACCTAGATTCCCTTAAGAGGCAAAATTTAAGAATTTTGCTAAAGCTATGGGCTGAGCCCTGGACCTTTTTCCCACACCATAAACCATTCGTAATTTATTTAATTACTACACTAAATATACGAAATAATAATAAAAATAATAATAATGACAACATCCAAATTATTCGAGTCATCTTCTACCCGAACCCAGACTCAAGGCCCAATACTTTTAGGCCCAAAAGATCGAGGCGTTACATGACATACATAAGACGGTGTCTAGCACTCGTTATGGTCACTATGAGTTCCTAGTAATGCCATTTGGACTGACTAATGCACTGACAACTTTCATGGATTTGATGAATTGAGTGTTTTAGCCCTACCTAGATTGGTTTGTGGTGGTGTCATCGATGACATATTGGTTTATTCGAGGACTGAGGATGAGCATGACGAGCACCTCAGAGTGGTTCTTTAGACTTTGTGGGAAAAACAGCTCTATACTAAGTTCTGTAAGTGTGAGTTCTAGTTACGTGAAGTAACATTTTTGGGACATGTGGTGTTTGTAGAGGAGATTCAAGTTGATCCTTGAAAGGTAAGGTGATATTGGAAGTAGCCTAAGAAAGTCCTTGAGATCCGCAGCTTTCTGGGACTGGGAGGTTATTATCGATGGTTTGTGGAAGACTTCTCATTGATTGCAGTACCCTTAACTAAGCTGCTACGTAAGGGTGTACCATTTATCTGGACTGATTCGCAACAAGAAAGCTTTGAGAAGCTCAAGACTGTTTTGACTAAGGCCCCTAGTTTGATGCAGATAGAGCCTGGAAAGGAGTATACGGTTTATAGTGATACATCACATGTTGGTTTGGGATGTGTGTTGGTGCAGTATGGTAAGGTAGTAGCATAGGCGTCTTGTCAGCTTAAGACATACAAGGCAAACTATCCGGCGCATGATTTGGAATTGGCCGCAGTGGTCTTTATTTTGAAAATCTAGCGGCACTATCTGTATGGTGAGAAGTGCATTATCTACACTGATCACAAAAGCCTTAAGTACCACTTGACTCAGAAGGAGTTAAATATTAGGCATCGTAGATGGATTTAGCTACTTAAGGATTATGACTGTACCATTGAGTACCATCCTAGCAAGGCCAATGTAGTGGCTGATGCATTGAGCCGTAAGGCTATGACTAATCTGAAAGTGATGTTCGCTCGACTTAGCTTGTTCAAAAATGGGATTTTGTTGGCTGAACTGCAATTCAAACCAACTTGGATCAAGCAGATTAAAGGTAAACATCTGGAGGAAGAGTCTTTGGGTCTTCGGTTCCAAAAAATTGAGGGTGGTAGCACTACAGACTTTGGGTTGAACTCTGCAGGTGCCTTGGGTTTTCGAGGTTGGATATGTGTGTCAAATGATCCTGATTTGAGATAGTCTATACTAAGAGAGCACATAATAGCCCTTATGTTATGCACCCTGGTGGGAATAAGATGTACTAAGATCTTCGAAAGTTGTATTGGTGGCCAGGATTGAAGCGGGAAGTTACTGATTTTGTGGCTAGGTGTCTGACATGCTAGCAGGTTAAGGCTGAGCATTAATTTCCTTCAGGTTTACTGCAGTCGGTTAAGATTCCGTTATGGAAATGGGAGAGAGTAACGATGAATTTTGTTAGTGGGTTGCCTTTAACACTCACTAAGAAGGATTCAATTTAGGTCATCATGGATCGATTGACCAAGACTACGCACTTCATTCTGATTAGGGCCGACTATTCTCGGCAAAAGCTGGCGAAGCTTTATATTTTGAAGATAGTGAGATTGCATGGGGTGTCGGTTTCGATTATCTCTGATAAGGATCCTCGCTTCACATCTCGGCTTTGGAAGAAGCTACATGAAGGTCTGGATTCAAGGTTGAACATCAGTACTGCATTCCATCCTTAGACCGATGGTCAATCTAAGAGGGTGATTCAGATACTGGAGGATATGTTGAGGAGCTGTGTTATTGACTTTCGAGGCAATTGGGAGGATCATCTGCCGTTAGCAGAGTTCGACTATATTATCAGCTTTCAGTCTAGCATTCAGATGGCACCTTACGAGACTCTGTATGGCCGTAAGTTTCGCACTTCCATATGTTGGACTGAGTTGGGTAAAAGTCGAGTGTTGGGTCCTAAGTTAGTTTTTGACACTGAGGATAAGGTCAGATTGATTCGAGATTGACTGAAAGCGGCATCGGACAGGCAGTAGTCTTATGCAGATTTGAAAAGGTGTTAGATTGAGTATTCTGTAGGGGACTTTGTGTTTCTTAATGTCTCTCATTGGAAGAAGGTTCTAAGGTTTGGTCGTAAGGGCAAGCTGAGCCCTAGGTTTATTGGACCTTACCGTATTCTGAAGAAGTGGACCTGGTTGCTTATCAGTTACAGTTACCTCCGGAGTTAGATTGTATCCATGATGTGTTTCACGTCTCTATACTGAGGCGCTATCACTTTGTTCCTATACATATTGTCACTGTTGAGAAGATTGAGGTTAGACCAAATTTGACCTTTGAGGAGGAGCCGGTTTAGATTCTGGATTGCGATGTAAAAGTTATTCGGAGGAAGTCTATCCCATTAGTGAAGGTGCTGTGGCAGAATCATAGCACTGAAGAGGCCACGTTGGAGTTGAGGATGCGATGCGTCAATAGTATCCTTATCTGTTCTAATCAGATAAATTTTGAGGACGAAATTTTCTTTTAGGGGGTAGAGTTGTAACGCCTCAAAAATTTGTTTTTTTTGGCTTTGTAAATTTTTGACACAAATGTGTATCTACTTCAGTGGTTAAGTGCTTTGGGAGTGTGTGAGAGGTCTTGGGTTCAAGCCCTATCATTGGCTTAATTTTGGTATTTTTTTGAATAAAGCCCTATCTTTGGTCAATAGGCTTTTAGTTAATTGTTAGTAAGCTTATGTCAGAATGGGTCTACTGGTCTAATGGTTAAGTAGAGTGTTGGTGTGTTGGAGGGCTTGTGTTCAATTCTCTGCGATAGCAAGGAGTAGAATTTTTGCTTAAAGTTCGGCCAGAGTTGTGCTGAACTGGGATTCTGAGTGGTGGATGTGTAGTAGGAGTTGAGGAAGAAAATTAAGGGATTGAGATAGGGTAGCTAGTGGGATTTAAGTAAAACGGCTTCCCAAAAATTCTCTCTGCAGAAAAAAACTGTCATATTCTCCTCCACTTCTTCTTTTTCATTTTTTTCTTCTTTCTATCTTTCTCTTCTACTCTATTCTCTGCTGAATTCTTTCCCCATTCTTATTGTTGTTTTCATTTTTGTTTTGCTTTCCCTACTATCATTGTTTTGCGTCTCGTTCTTCGACATTTTTTCGTGCGTTACCGGTAAGTGTAGTAAGTACCATTTTTCATTTTGGGTTATGGATAGTGGTTAATGGGATTCATTTTGTGTTTGGAAAAGGTTAAATGGCTGAAGTTATTTGATCGATGCCGTGGTGGTGAAGAGACTTCGTTGTTCGATCTAAGGTAATGGTTTTTCGTTCGATAGATGAATACCCTATTTCGAGTTTAGTTCAATTCGATTGTTTAAGTGATTAATAGAGTGAAATATTTATCAATTTTAGGTTGAGGATTGTTTGGAGTTGCTTTTACGTCAAAAACAATACAGGTGTGTACCCAAAATGTAGAAAATGGGGTTTTGGCGAAAGCCGAAAACCCTACTGTTGACGCCACACCGATGTGTGGTTGCTAGTGAACGACAAGGCCAGGCCGTGCACAAAAGATATGACCGTGTGACGGCCAAGGCCAAATTGGGCCGTGCGGGCCACACGGGTATATGGGCCCACACGGGGAGGCCACATGGGCGTGTGAGCCCATTTTATTGAATTGATTGCTATGGTTGCACTAGTCACCCAATTTGACTGTGAACCTACTGTAGGGTCGGTAAGCATCACTTAGACCCCTAATTGTGTGAACTGATTGTTTGATTTATATATATTGAGCATGATGATAGTATGCATGTATACTGAACTGGTCATATGTACTGATATCATGAGATAGCATGTCATGACTTGTATGTTGCATTGCGTTCGATTGAGTTGATTATATTTGGAGGAAGTGTACTGAAAGGCTCTTAAGCCTAATATACTGGCAGCTTAGCTACAAATTACTATTTTGTGCCGCATTCGGTACTACCTGGAGTGTAGGGATGTGTAACAGCCCGGTTTTAACGAAATCAAAACAGTGGTTTTGAAACCAAAAATTTGAGGTCAAAAATTTATTTTAATATCATTTTTGGTGTTTATAGCATGTGAATATTTATGTGTGAAAATTTTGTGAGCTAATTTTATCGTTTAATAGTTTAATTTGAGAAAAGGACTTAATCGCGTAAAATACAAAAGTAGCATCTATAAGTTAAAAGTGCCTAATTGCTATGGCTTATTAAACGAAAGGTCATTATGTTGTAATTAGACCGTTGATAGTATAATTTGACATAAATCGGCATTAAATGCATGATATTAAATGTTTTATATTAAGGTTAAAATTGTAAATTGGTTAATTAAATTATATTAATTAAAAAAAAGCCAAATTAAGCTTCATGTCTTTCTTTCTTGATCGAATATTGATGAAAATAAAATCCATGGATGTGTTTTAGGGTTTGGTCAGTTGGGAGCTTAATTAATCAGGAACGAAAGAAATCGGATTTAGATCGGGGGAAATCAAAAGTTGTCGAGTAGTTGACCCGATATGTCAATCCCTAATACTAGGTAAGTTCATATGCAAATAAATTTCGTTAAATTGAATTACATGTGTTTACTTGTCATGGAAATGTTATAAATGTTGAACGAGCACTTACGAGCAAGAATCGACAGAGTTACAATATCCGAAAGTCCCGTACGAACCTTAGGAATAGAATAGGATAAAAATGTCATGACATTAGGTAATTGATATGTGATTACATGTAAGACCATGTCAGGGACATTGGCATTGTATTGAGATTACGTGTAAGACCATGTTTGGACATTGGCATCGTTAATCGATTTTGTGTAAGACCCTGTCCGGGAAGTGACATCGATATATAATAACATGTAAGACCATATCTGGGATATGGCATTGTATGAGCTTATATGATTTCCTAGTGTCCTTAACGATTCCAAACGGTTCAACGGGCAAAGTCAAGTTGAGAAAGAATATGTGAATGAGCTAAGTGACTTAGGTACATATGAAATTCATACGAGTATTAAGAAGAGAAAGTATTTGATGAACTTGATTAAGACATTGAATATATGTTTAATGAGAAAGGTTTATAAATTTGAATGTGATTAGCTATGTTTAGCATATTTGAATTGATATGCAATATCCATGTGTTGACTTTATTTGTATATGGCTTACTAAGCTTTTAAAGCTTACTTGTGTGTTCTTTCCTTGTTTTATAGATTATCAAAGCTAGCTCGGACATCGCGGATCATTAGGAACCATCGCCACACTATCGACTACTTGTTGGTACTTTTGGAGCTTTGTATATATGGTATATGACATGTATAGGCTAATGTCATTTTGGTATATTTTGAGTCATGATATTAGCCATGAGATTTGGCTTGTAAATGTTAATGTGTATGGCCATTTAAGTTGACTTGAATTATATGCTTGATAAATGTTATATGTGATGTATATAAGTTACCATGTGTTTTGGCATGTTTGCCATGGTTGTTTATATGGCCAAGTGATTGCTTATTTGGTTAGTTATTAGTTGATGTATTAATGCTTGAGAAGCAGGATTTGGTTGATAAAAAGGTGAGAAAATTCATTTAAGAGATATATAAGTTTTTGATGATTTTGGTATATTAATTTGGTATGTTTTTTTATTATGGAATTCAGTAGTTGAAATGGTTGATGATAGATGGAATGATATGTGCATGAATTGGCATGTTTTGGCTGCCTATATATGTATTAAAATGATACAATTTTGATGGCTAGGTGTGCATGAGAAAAGGGTGGCAAATTGGCTTTGGAAATGGCCTATTTTTGTCCACACGGGCAAAGACACTGGCTTGTATCTCTGCCGTGTGCGACACACGGTTGTGTGTCCATTGAGGTACCCTTTCGAATTAAGGCAGTATACCTTACATTTTTTACACAGCCTAGACACATGTGGCCAGCCGTGTGACCCAAGTCAGTAACCTCTCCAGTTTTCCCATGACCATGGCACATGGACGTGTCTCTAGCCGTGTGGTGCAAGTCAATATGTATGCCCTGTTTTCACACGGCCTGTGACACGGGCGTGTCTGGTAACCGTGTGAGGCACACAGCCTGTTCACACGGGCATGTAACCCTTAAATGTTTGAAAATTTTCTAAGTCTCCCAAAGTTTTCAAATGTTATCAGTTTAGTCCCGAACCACTTCTAAGCATGTTTTAAGATCTCATAGGACCTTATAAGGGATAATGTGATTGATGAATGGATTTTGAGTATGAACATATAAATGTTTGTGAATGAAGTGTGTTATCCGGTAATGCTTCATAACCCTATTCTGGCGACGGATACGGGTTAGGGGCGTTACAAGATGGATGGGTTGATTTAATCCCCACATGGAGTATAGGGCTGGACGAAGATGGTGTGTAGAGGTTGGTTAAGTAGGACTTTGTTACTAAATACTGCACGATTGCTACTAATACTGTAATGGGCTAAGGCCCTAATGCATACTGATACTATGATGGGCTAAGGCCCTACTGCATATTTGATACTGTATTGAGATGGGCTAAGGCCCAAACTGTTACTGATACTGAAAAGGGCTTAGGCCCAAAACTTTATTTGACTATGCATTGTGTCTACTATTGTTTGTTTATTGTGGGATTACACATTGAGTTTACGTAAACTCACCCCTCTCTATTTAACGTGTACAGGTAATCCTCAGACCTAGACGGATCAGTGTGACGGAGGACTCGACGATGACCACAATTTCTAGGCTTTACGTTTTTTTTAAATTTATGTTTTATGGTTTTATTATTATTGGGATGTAATTTGAGGACTCTTGGGACTTTTTCTTAAATTTGGTTTCTATTTTTTATTTTTTGGAATTATAATTGCAAGTTGTTGGAAGTTCGGTTTTCAAAAGCTAACGTATTTTCTAAATTCACGATCACTTAAACTGCTTTATTTTAAAAGCTTCCGCAATGAGAAACGTTTTAAAGAAAATGTTTTAAATAAGTAAAACGATTTCCTTTAGAACTAATAAGAGATAAAGATAGATAATAACATGGAAATGATTTTATTTTAATAATTTAGTTTTTGAACACGCTATTATGTGACATTACCAGATTCAGCCATAATGTCTAGGCCGGGTTTGGGGTGTTACAATAACCCACTATAACCCATTATTACCCGGTCACTTAAAACACAAAAATTAAAAATTAAAACAAAAAGTTTCCCAAGTTCCCCTAGGCCCTAACCCATTCCTCTTCTTCTATCTTGAGGCAAGGAGTAAAAAACAAAAGAGGAAAAAAAATAAGGTTTAGGTTTTCTTTGCTTTTCTTTACAAGATCCGTCCATTCTCCATTTCATTTTCCAATTTCTTTAAACTTTACCTAGGCCACCATTGATTACTACCAAAATACCTGAAAATATAAAAATGATTTATAAAGATTTTGTAAAAAATTTCTCATCAATCTTTGCATGTTACAATAAAAAGAAGCAAGAACTAAGACAAAAAAAAATTCATGTAATTACTTAAAAATTATGAATTTATGAAAGTGAGATTTTGTTTAGAGAATTTTGTGATTGTGTTGTGATTTTGTTTGGTTTGGAGTTTGGATAGTGAAATCTGAGAGTGAAAGTTTAGAGTTTGGATTTTTTTTCTTTTTTTGAACAAATTTCTTGTATTGATAAGTTGATAATCGATTTAAAAGTGTCCTGTCACAACACGAGTGGCATAGAAGGGAAAAATTTAGACGAAGTAGTAGTGGTTGGAGTAACATTTATGAAGAATGGTGATCTTCTCATGGATCAATTGGAGAATATCATGAAGAAAGAACATGTAAATCCATCCCAAGTGAGTCTGAGTTTACCTTAAGGGGAGTTATACTTGAATTGGCTAGAAGCAACGATCAAAGCAACCAAAGATTAGTGGCTCTTTTTTAAAGACTTTACATAGGGAGATAGGTGAAATGACATCTAAATTTTTAATATATGAATGACTTTTCAATTAGCAAGTTCTCCATGGTTGTATAACTTAATTCAAGTGTCAATAGAAGTTGGATAAGGTGTAAAGCTCTCAACACCTTATGAGGTTTCAAATGTGTATTTGGAGTCAGCGTATCAACGAGTTCGTGATTGGGTAAATGAGCTAAAGACTCATTGGAAAGAATCGGGTGCAACTCTAATGTGTGATGGTTGGACCAACAATTTTAATCAAATGCACATCATTAATTTCCTTGTTTAATGCAGTAAAGGAATCATTTTTTGGAAATCTATAGATGTCTTGAATGTTCGTAATAGAGATGCTGAATTATACTACAGTTTGTTAGATTCAGTTGTAGAAGAAATTTGAGAAAACTGTTGGTAAAAAATCAATGTTGAAAAGAAATAATTTATATTGGGCCTCATGTGTAGCTCACTGTTTAGATTTATGCCTTGAAGATATTGGGAAAAATCTCATTGTAGAAAAAGTGTTAGAGGAGGCTAAGAAAGTGACTTGTGTTATATACAATCACATTTGGACTGTTGATTTGATGAAGAAGTATTCACAAGGGAAGTAAATACTTCGACTTGCTCTTACTCGATTTGTAACTCATTTCATCCAACTTGAAGAGATAACAAGGCAAAAGTAAGATATGAGAGAAATGTTTAATTTAAAGGTAAATATTTTATAATTAGTTAATATAATTACTTAAATATAACTACCTTTAATGATTTTAAAAGGATCAGTGGCTCTTTTTTAAAGTTTACGAGCCCTTGGTAAAACTATTGAGACTTGTGGATGGTGATGAAAAACCAACAATGGGCTTTATTTATGAGGTTGTTGATAGAGCTAAATGAGCAATTCGACAAGATTGCCGATATTTCACCTATTACAAACATATTATTTACAATAGATGAAATTTTATGCATTCTGACTGGCATTCAGCTAGTAAGATAAATTTTTTTATATAATTAAAAACTATTTTTATATTTATTATAATTAAGCTTTAGATTATTATTTGATGATATTCTTATAAATTATGCTTAGGTTATTTTCTAAATCCTCAATTTCAATTTGGGGTGGAGCATTCTTAGAATGGTACTAATAGAAACATTAGAAGGTACAAGATCAATAATTGAAAGATTAGAACCTTCTTTTGATAGTCAAGTTAGAATGGTTAATCAGGTTATATTCAAGTACTATTATTTGTAACTTCGTTACATAATTTGAAATGGAATTATTTTTTTCATTTTTGCTCTATCTTTTTATTTATTTAGTTGTTACTATTTAAAGATAAACATGAGACATTTGGTACGCCATAAGCACAAAGAGCTTGAAAGCATATGAATCTGGGTAAGTAGTTAATTAAATTATTTAATTTAATTTATATTGTTTAATTATATTGTACATTTTGAAGTTATTTTGAAATTTAAATAATGTTATGTAGCTGGGTGGGTGGATAATATATGACATATGTGTTCTTGAGTTATAAAGATTAGCAATTAAAGTGCTTAATCAAACAACTTCTGTATCAAATTGCGAACGAAATTGGAACACATTTAGTTATATTCACACCAAGGCAAGAAATCGGTTGAAGTATAAAAAACTTGAGAAACTAGTGTTTACCTACTATAATATGAGGCTTCAGATAAGGCCTCAAAAAAGAATGAGCATTGATGATATTGATGCTAGTTTTAATCTTATTAGCCTTAATCATATCTTTAAAGATATTGATCCACTATTAGAAAGGCTTCAAGAGATAGAGAATCCATTGTTAGATGGTGAAAATTTCGGTGTGTTGCATATGGATACCTCTGATGATAAAATGAATGTTAATCAATCTCAACAACAAAATTGTCTCATTCAAGTTCTAGTGCAATGCCAAGTCAGAGTGGTGATGGACCCAATGGTGGTGGTTTAAATCCAATTGATGACGATGATGGACATAGAGGTGAAATTAGGTCTTTTAGTCGGTATGAAGAAGAATATGGGGTTAGTACCACTAGTGGACATTTTTGTGATTGATCAGAATTTGACTAAAATATATTTCTTGAACCTAGGAGAGATAGAAGTGAACCTAGAGCTCCATCAAAAGGAAAAAGGCAATAAACATACTTCTGTAGGCTATTCATCTGGTAGGAGATTGAGTTCTAGTAACCTTGGGTATAGTGATTCATCTAATAACACTCAAGGTTTTTATCCACTGGAGCACCCTTCATATTTTCAACCTTTACATGGTTATCCACAACCATATGGTTATTATCCACTATTTCCTAATTATGGTGTGTCATATCAGCCACACATGCATCCTCCAGCACCAATGTATCACCCACCTCCACCTCTCATGTATCTTCCTCCTTAAATATATTCTAAATATCAATTATATGAAAACCACTGTGAAAATGTTACTTTTTTTGGATATATTTTTTGGAAAAAGGAAACAAGAATAAAGTCAAGAACGCTCTCAAAGTGAAGGTGAAGGATCTGATCCTACTTATTATTCCATTAATTAGTGAAAACTAAATTGTATCACTACCACTATTTGTAAGGTATTTTTTTTAAAAGAAAACTTTTGTTAATGTTTTTAATTTTAATGATACTAAAACATTTAAAATACATCTATAGATAAATTAATGGAGTATATTTTATGAAAATATAATTAAGAATTGAAGCATATTAAACTATATATGAAAGTTTAATGAGAGTGAGAATAAATGATAGGAAAATGAATGAGAATCTATACATTTATCTATTCTTTTTTTTCCTTTTGCACAATAGAATGGTTAGATATCTTCACCATCTTCAAAGCTGTGAAGAAATATTGAAGACCTCTCTCATGTATGAATTTTTAATTACTTTATCTATAAAAACTTTCAAACTTATTAAATATGATGAATGTTTCATATTTCTTATCTTTTTTTTTTACTTTGTTATTAGTTAATATAATATTCTTAGAAAATTCGTAAATAAATATAAGAATAATTAATGATTGTTAAAATTATGTTCTCATATTAATAAAGTCCATAAGTGTTAGAAAGCACTCTAAAAATCATGAAAAGTGACTTTTTATAATTATAATTATTATGTTTTATAATAAGTTTGTGATTTAAAAAAATTTCATGATCACGATACCTGCAATGACTGCAATAGCATCCATTATGTGCGCAACCGCGATAAATGCAATTGAAAATGCAACCGCAACCGCAATTTAAATCCATTCACGTAAATTTTGCTATTTCCAAAATTTTATGTGACAAACATATTATTATATATGTAATGTCATGTCAACTTGTTATTTCCACATATTAATCACTAAAAATGTAGTTAATGGATTAACGACAGTATTTTGCATTATGATTAAATTTTAAAATTCAAAAAGTATAAGGACTTAGAATGATCCAATTAAAAAATATGGACTAAATCTACAATTGTACGCATAGTACATGAATAGTAATTGAATTTAATTGGATGAATTTAGCTACTACAATTTGGATGAAGATTAAAAGCTCAAAATTCTAAAAGTATAGGGACTAAAATTGACCGAATCAAAAAGTAATTAAAATTGATCAAATTAAAGTAAAAGGACCAAATCCGTAACTTTTTTAAAGTATAAGGACCAATAGAAAAATTTAACTTAACAAATTTTATGTTTACAAGTTTGGCCTTGCCTAAAATATAGGCCTACAAAATTTTACCAAACGCGCTCATATTTGTAAATGGTTAACCTAATCCATTTTAAGCCCGACCATATTATTTTTAAAAATTTTTCAAAAGTATTTATATATATTTATTTAAATATTAAATATTAATTTATTATAAATATTTTTCATTTATTAAATTTTTATATATATGAAATTTAACATTTTTTTAGTATGTTTACATTATAGTATTAATTTATTACTATAAATTTAATTCTTATGTGTTAGAAATTACTTGATATATAAAAATAACATGATATAATATCATACAACCTTAGAAAATGATTAGCCTTGAATGTTGAGTCCAAGCTCAACTTATATTTTAAATAGGTTGAATTTTTTTGCCCAAATTTATTTTTCGAGCCTAATATTTTTATCTAAACCCTCTTAAAATTCAAATGAACTTTCAAAGTTAAATGAATAACCTAATTCATGAACAGGTTTAGTTGAGATATTATCGTAAAAAAAATTAAATAATTTATTTATAAGTGAAAGAAAAAAGAGGTCGGTAGTTACAATTTTTTTTTTATAAATGCATGAATTTTTTATAGTGTTAAAATTTTATTTTGTTGATAAGATTTAATTTTTGATAACAACCAATATTTAATTAAAAAAAGAAATTATTAAAAAGGTAAGAATTTTTTTTTTTTTAAAAGTTCATGTATCTACACTTATTTAATATATTTGTCTGAGTTGGTCTCATGAGTCAGTTCAACACCAAATTGATTAATAAAATTACTAAAAACTCTTTTTTTAAAAAAATAAAAATAAAGGATTAATTATTAATATAATGAAAATTTCATTTTTTTACTATTTTTATATGAAATATTTAAATAAAACAATTAAAGATGCAATATCAAATGATTCAACCTAACCTTAAAAAAGTTTATTCCTAAGCATTTTTATCGTTTTACTTATAACTCAATTATTAATTTTTTTATAATTATAATTTTTTAACATTAATCTCATTATAGGAGATTATCATATCTATTCTTTTTTTTATAAAATGCCTAGAACTACCTATAACCCCTCCTCAACCCTTAAATAGAAGGATAATGCGTTTCAACGGACTCGAACTCACATTCTCATGCATTAGGAATAATGTTGATGTCAATCGAGCTAAAACTCAATTAGTTTTTATAATTATAATTTTAATATTACCTTTTTCACTTATTTTATTGAATAAGTTATTGGGGGTATTTAATAAATAGAGTTTTGAGCCTTTTCTAGCTGATTTGGACACAAATAGAGGATTGAGTAGTCAATCCCTCTAATTATAATATTTGGTGAATGGAGGTTTGTAAAAGTTTGTTGAGCTAATTAAGAATGAGATATGTGGAATAATGTATTTGACAATGCTTGCTAAAAAATTACTCCCTTTGCCACATGCTCTCAAATCTAATAAGGGTGTCAAGATATCAGTAGCCTCCATTCTCTCATTTTCACTTTCACCTCCAAAGTCCAAAGTAAATCTCGAAAAAAAAAAACAATAACTCCACCGTGAATCTACAAAAAAAAAAACTCCACTGCGAATCAATATTGCCGTGAGAAATTTTTAATCGAGCCCATTCATCCTTGAATATTTATATATTCTTAATTTATTTTTAATTTACTTGTGTAAATTGATTTCTTTTGCAACTTTATATTAATTGAAATATGCTACTTGACAAATTTATTCAGAATGTGACATAATTTTCACTAATTTACATACTAAGAACATGACATAATTATCACTAAGAATATAGTTTACAATTATATTAATACACTATTAATATTTATCAATTTCTACAAGGTTAATATTTACAAATAAGGAACTTAAGAAATTTGTTTATTTAAATTTTCAAAAATATTCACTAATTAATTTCCATAATAGATGTTTTAATTCCTTTGTAATAATGTTTTATTTCAATAATTTCACCGAATAAATACTAAAGTATTATAAACAAATAAATACTTAACCTTAAAATGGGTGATGCCCTTATTTTTCATTTTAGAAATATTAGCTTTTAGCTATCAGCTAAGTTTTACCAAAACAGTTTTAAATAAGTAGTTAATAGAATCAATTTGTAAACCTTATACTAGACCTAGATGTTAAGACCAAGTTTGGAGAGCTACATCAAATAACTTAAGAAAAACTCAAACCATCAACTATTCAAAGTTTAATAGTCGAAGATTAATTAAGTAGTTAAAACTAACATAAAAATCCAAGCTTATAACCATTCATCCGAAATAAAACACACGATAGTATAAGTCTGGATAAAATAATAGATAATTAGAAGGAAAATAATCGAGCTCTTGCCAAGTTGACTAGCCTAAGCCTATGGGTTACCTGTAATTCAACAAATAGACTAAATGAGTTTACAACTCAGTGTGTAACTTACATTTATAATTAATCCATAACATAATAAATGTGATTTTGGTTTTTGTTAACTAGTCAATTCTTGGAATCAGATATAGAAACAAAAAAAGAAAACATCAGATACAATTGCAGAACATTTCAGATTTAGATGCAGATTCCTAACTCCAACCATTATACACTATCTCCGTCCATCCCTACACACCATATAGGATATCAAGTAACCATCCATCCCTACACATTGCATTGTGATCATATGTCATGTTCCAAAATAATTGCAGTATAGTTGCCAGATCAAACGCGATAAATAGCTAAAGCCAGATATGTGTTTGTGGCTAAGCCACCACATTTGGCAGATTATTAAACTGCCCACACTTCCTTCTTTTCACAATCCCAACCCAATGCGTATTTAACAAATATCAGATATATGTATACAGTATACAAATTCTGGTCATGCTCATGTTATGCTATTGCACTTACTTATCATATTTCATATAAAGTATTTAAATGAAAATAATAAATTATTCAGTAATAGATCGTTATATAACGATTACATTGTCTAATTCTGATCACATGGACCCTACGGTAGGCCTACGTTTGATTTGAACGTTGTTTACAACTCTAGGGAAAAATCCTAATTTTTTTGGCCTATAGGCTAATGTGGATTCATACGACCTGGGTGGCTGGCCCACGTGGCTCAAAATAGTGAGTTACACGACCTGGACTATAACACCCCTCATCCGTATTAAACGCTAGTATAGGGTTACAGAGCATTACCGAACTTATTATATAATTAAATATACATTTCACATACATTTTCCATTTCAATACAAATATCAATCATAAACAATCACATTGTCCCTAATACGAGCCTATGAGGCCCAAAACATGCATTTGGGGTGGTTCAGGACTAAACATATAACTCAAGAAAATTTTAGAAAAACTTGGAAAATTTTGCAAAATACAGGGGACATAAGCCCGTATGGCCAGGCTGTGTGTCTCACATGGTCAAAGACACGTTCGTGACACATGCTGTGTGGGCATTCGAAACAGGATCACATGGCCGTGTCCCAACTCGTGTGATGTGATCTAGCTCGGGTGATGGAGTTGAATTCACAGTGTGCCCGATCGTCTTCGAGAAGAGTCATTCGCAAGAGGGCCTTGAGTGTAGAGATAGGCTTAATAGGCTTGATAGAGGCAAATGGGGTTCAAAAAGGGTTAAGTGTATGTGATAGGTCTAATGAGAAACAAGGTTGGGTGATGGGCAGATGGTTCGGTTTGGAAATAACAAGAAAGTAAAAGGAATATGGAGATGGAATATTGAACTTAAACGTCAAGAATGATTCAACACTAAAAAGTGTCACCCCGATTCCTATATTGTTTAAGGTGAAAAATGAAGTCGTAGGATAGGCGAACGCCACACCAATATAGTGGTAAGTTCAAAAAAGCTCGGGAGACTCCACTAGCACAACTAGATAAGTCTTTGAAGCTTGTACGAGAATGAGAGGACACAACCTCACAGAAATAGAGTTTCATTAATAAAATTGTCAAAAGTCCTTTTACAAAGAAATAAACAAACTATTTATAGCCTAATATGTAGGTAGCCGAATGGACATAAAACAATGCTTAAAAACTAAGCAAAATTCGATCATGAATATCCTAGAATAATCTAGAACAAAAACCATTAATTGGATAAGTCCAAATTCGGCTGAATGGTTCTTCAAAAGGCAGCTTCATAGTTAAGGAAAATGATGTGAATGAATGAACACCAATGGGCAGATGAATGAAGAAACTCCAATGGGCATACAATGTGAAACCCGAATATGAGTAGACAACTAAGTGTGAATGCTTTGAAAAGCTTCTTGGAGAGTGGAACGTTCAGCCTTGAAGAAAGGAGGCTTCATGCATGCTTTGGCCGAATGGCCATTAGGAAATATCAACCAACATGTCCTTTAATGCTTTGTCCATTGGTCTCCACAAAAAGGCATATGGGAAAGGGTAATTCGGTAGCTATTAATGTTGTCCATACAAGCTTCCTAGACAACTCATTTAAGCCATCCATGCATGCAAGATGCATGCTCAGATTTGTCAGTAATTCATCCCATGCATGAAACCTTACTTTGATGCCTTGTCTTGGCCGTACACCAACATCCTCTTAAATGCCGTTCATGCT
The DNA here is from genome assembly GCF_007990345.1 of Gossypium hirsutum. Taxonomy (NCBI): domain Eukaryota; kingdom Viridiplantae; phylum Streptophyta; class Magnoliopsida; order Malvales; family Malvaceae; genus Gossypium; species Gossypium hirsutum. The sequence continues at coordinate 79,970,792 of NC_053430.1, read as the reverse complement.
CCAACACTCATTAAATTCGTTTCTTGCTATGAACCTACAACAAATTAATAATAAACAACAATTAATTCGACCATGCATGCTTGCCACAAATAGCCTCTTTAATGGACGCCCCTTGCATGCTGAACAACTTCTTAAATTCGTTCCATGCTTGCCCCAACATCTCATTAATTCGGTCAACAATCATGCACCATAAATTCAGCTGGACAAAGTAGCAACAATAATTAAATTCATGTTAAACACATTAAATTCAGCACATTAAACCTTTAGCAATGTTGAGACAATTTAAATTCATGCTTTAATCACAAACACATTAATAACATGTCTAAAAAAGGACATATTTATGACTCACGTTTAATGTTAGGACAACCATTAAATTTGGCTTAGACAAATAAATAGCAGCAGCTAATTAATTTGTCCTAAAGTTAACATATTAAATTCATGTCCTAAACTAAGACACATTAAAACTTTATTTAATTATGTACTGATTTGACAAATTAAAATGAGATGATTATTTTAAGCTAACTAAATAAACTAACTTAATTATTTCAGCAAATTAGAATGCATGGAAATTAAATAATTTCGAATCAAGCTCAATAAGCTTAAGCCAAACCGAGTTGAGCTCTAATGAGCTGTGTCAAACAAAAATTAAACCGGTAACAAGCTGAATTGATCTTAACGGAGCTCGGGGAGCTGGAAATGAGCTAGGATCAGCTCGCCAATAGTGTAATGCTCAGCTGGGTAAGTTTGGCCAAAGTAGTTAGCGGGGCGGGTTCGCATCATTCCCTCCCTCTTGAGGGCGACTTGTCCTTAAGTCGAGCCGTTTGTCCACTAGAAAATATTTTCTCTCGCACGACTTTCCTCGGCCAAATGGGACAAATGTTATCACACAGATTTTCTGAATGTACTCACCAAATTTGACAATGACAAGAAGGAAGAACTCAAATTCAAATAGCACATATAAAATCTAGTCCAAAGATCATATGGAAAAAATTTATTCGTTCATAACATGGATGCTTCATATTATCGCACAATTTTGATTTACCATCAATATGAAAAATTGAACAGAATGGAAGCAAGGAATGATTAATCACGCAATTTAGCAAACAAGAATGCATTCCTCGTTTCAACCACAACATTCCAAATGAATCAAAACAAAGGACATATTCACTTGGCTTTTTGATTTGAACAACCTCATCTTGCCGTAGTCGATTGAATGGACTTACAGTAGCAAGATGAATAATATGGCTACTTTCCACAAAGTCATCATCAACAACACTGATTTCTTCATCTTTCAAACAAAAAAAGATATTGTTGACTTACCTTGATTATCTTGGAAGTAACATGATGAAAGTTTGATTTTACCTCGTTTGCACAAAACAAACCTTTACTCCTCAGCAAGGTAATGTAATTGACATTTCGAACTCGAATAAAGCTAAAAAGGTAAAAAGTTAAAAATACAATTTGTACTTTTCAAAATGTAATCTCCAAAAAAATGGAAAATGTCAATACCATCACGAAGGATATACTTAAAAGGACATGCTAAGATGTTATTCACAGGTGAATAGCATGAACCAATTCCGGGATTAAAAACAAAATTTCCAGAATCAAAAACTTGATTTTGATTTTGTAAACTAACCACAAGATTTATTTTTAAAAATGAAGATAGAATTTGTAACGGATGAAATGGTACAAAAAATTTATTTACAATGAGATTACGGTACTTACCTTTTCTTGGTATCAACTTAAAGTGGCTAGCTCCAGGCTTAAACACTCGATTTTGATTACTTATCCCAAAATACAGCAAGAGTCTCACTTTCTCAAATAAATCACAAAAGTAGATCAAAGAAAGTTTAGGCAGACAGACATGCAAACATTCATACTTCACAAAACTCAACCGAATAGGCATATCAAAACATGGAAACTTCACACAAAAATTTAAAGTTTTCTTTTGATGGACACAATCCAACAAAGTAGGCATTTTGGGTGAAAACTTTTTAACGTGAATGTCAAACAAAGGAGTTGTGAGCATACGACTATTCAAATGTTCAAATCCATCACAGTCCAACACATCAAAATTTTTATATGGAAAAATTTTATCACACACATTCAAGACTTGCATAGGTTGAACCAATCCAACAGAAGGATAAGATATGTCATAAGAAAAACTTTTCATGGATCTTTTTGAAACAAGGTCATTAACATCGATAGGTGGACAACGACTAGCCAAATCAAAATATAAAGACCTTTCAGCAATTGAACCATCAAAACCTTTATTAGCAGTTTATAAATCAAAGGACCATGACTAGTTAAACATGGAGTCCTTACCTCGCTTACCTTTAGACAAAAGTGCGTAGTTGTCTTTCTCGTTCTTATCTTTCTTGTATAATTGAAATCGTCGCTCGTTGGGAAGGTATTAAAGCTGGAAATGGTCACACGGATTTTCAAAGACCTGGGAAAAGATATCACAAGAAAAACTAACAGGTGGGTTAGTGGAAACAATCCTTGCTTGCTCACTAACATCTTTTCCACTCGAATCTTTTTCTTTGGAAACACTCGTTTCTTTTACCTCAATTTCTTTTCCCACTCTTTTCTTTTGATCAAACTCTTTTTCTTTTTCATTCTCTTTGTCAATCTCTTTTTCAATCTCAATTTGTTTTCTCTTTTCCTCTTTTTCTTTCATTTCTTTGTTTCTTTTCTCTATTTCATTCAAGATCCTTTCATTTTCTCTCATAATCTTTTCTCGCCTCTCTTGTCTTTTGATCTCTTTTTTCTTTTCATCTTTTTCTTTTCTCATTTTCTTTTACAAGCGGTTACAAAAGATTCAGGAGAATAATCATTTTGTTCAAAAGAGGAAAAATCATTTACATATGATTCACGAACAATCCTTTGTGAAGATATCTCCGTGGATGTTTTCTTTGGAGTTCTTGAAAAGGTGTATCTTTCATCTCACACATCTTCCCGGAAGGATTCAAAATCAAGATCGACTTCTCTTCGTCTCAAATTTCTTGATGAAAAGAAATCTAGATCGGAGTCTCTTCTCGAGTAGTCGTTGGATGTGTATCTCCGTGATGTTCTCGAATCCGCTTTTCGAATTGATAACATTCGTTACTGTTGGTCTCTTTTCTCCACACGGTCTAATCTCTCGTGCAATTTGTCAAACTTAGTATTCACCATTCTTCACATTTCTTGCACCAAATATTTATATTCTGATTCGGTAAATTCTTCGCGAGACATGATTGTTTGTCACTAAAAAGGAAAGTTGTTAAGTAAAATAGAAATAAAGTTCTCACTACAAAATTCTCACGAGTTCACTCGGAAAGAAAGAAGAAAAGTGACACTCACGCTCGTGTTTACACTCTTTATAGGCTTTTTTCTTCACTCGAATAATCTCACACACTCTATGCCTTTTACCACTCGTACTTGCTCTCATAACCTCGTATTTCGTTTCTTAGGACTTGTCTTGGTGCTTGGGGTTGGCTTCAACGTGGTTACAAGGGATTAGATGTATTGGTGTAAGGGTAGGCTAAAAGAAAATTTTTCGATGTAGTGTGGCGTTGTGGGGGCAAACGATGGTGGAACAACACTTGGAGATCGGGAATAGAGGATATGAACAGCAAAAGAAAAGACTTCAACACTTTACACTTTTTTTCCTTTTTTTTATATTCGAATTTTTTTTAATTTCACTTTTTTTTCACTAATTCTTGCTGATTACAATATGAAAAACTTGAATACAAACTCTTTTTTTTATAATTTCGACTTTTATTTTCACGAACCTATTTCAGACTTGTTACGAACGTCGGCACTTCTCGATTTACAAGCTCTGCTACCAAATGATGTGATCCGGCTCGGGTGATGGAGTCGAATTCACGGTGTGCCCGATCATCTTCGAGAAGAGTCGTTCGCAAGATGGCCTTGAATGTAGAGATAGGCTTAATAGGCTTGATAGAGGTAAATGGGGTTCAAAAAGGGGTAAGTGTATGTGATAGGTTCGGTTAATGAGAAACAAGGTGGGTGATGGGAAGATGGTTTGGTTTGGAAATAACAAGAAAGTAAAAGGAATATGGAGATGGAATATTGAACTTAAACATCAGGAATGGTTCAACACTAAAAAGTGTCACCCCGATTCCTATATTGTTTAAGGTGAAAGATGAAGTCGTAGGATAGGTGAACGCCACACCAATACGGTGATAAGTTCAAACAAGCTCGGTAGACGCCACTAGCACAACTAGACAAGTCTTCGAAACTTGTACGAGATATGAGAGGAAGCAACCTTACAGAAACAGAGTTTCATTAATAAAATTGTCAAAAGTCCTTTTACAAAGAAATAAACAAACTATTTATAGCCTAATATGTAGGTAGCCGAATTGACATAGAACAATGCTTAAAAACTAAGTAAAATTCGGTCATGAATATCCTGAATAATCTAGAACAAAAACCATTAATTGGATAAGTCCAAATTCAACTGAATGGTTCTTCAAAAGCCAGCTTCATAGTTAAAGAAAATGATGTGAATGAATGAACACCAATGGGCGGATGAATGAAGAAACTCCAATGAGCATACAATGTGAAACTCGAATATGAGTAGACAACTAAGTGTGAATGCTTTGAAAAGCTTCTTGGAGAGTGGAACGTTCAGCCTTGAAGGAAGGAGGCTTCATGCATGCTTTGGCCGAATGGCCATTTAGGAAATATCAACCAACAAGTCCTTTAATGCTTTGTCCATTGGTCTCCACGAAAAGGCATATGGGAAAGGGTAATTCGGCAGCTATTAATGTTGTCCATAAAAGCTTCCTAAACAACTCATTTAAGCCGTCCATGCATGCAAGATGCATGGTCACATTTATCATTAATTCGTTCAATGCTTGCCCCAACATCTCGTTAATTTGGTCAGCAATCATGCACCATAAATTTGGCTCGACAAAGTAGCAACATGAATTAAATTCATGTTAAACAGATTAAATTCGGAAAATTAAATCTAAAACAATGTTGAGACAATTTAAATTCATGCTTTAATCACAAACACATTAATAACATGTCTAAACAAGGACATATTTATGATTCACGTTTAATGCTAGGACAACCACTAAATTTGGCTTAGACAAATAAATAGCAGCAGCTAATTAATTTGTCCTAAACTTGACATATTAAATTCATGTCCTAAACTAAGACACATTAAAACTTTATTTAATTATGTACTGATTTGACAAATTAAAATGAGCTGATTATTTTAAGCTAACTAAATAAACTAACTTAATTATTTCAGCAAATTAGAATGCATGGAAATTAAATAATTTCGAATCAAGCTCAATAAGCTTGTGCCAAACTGGGTTGAGCTTTAATGAGCTATGTCAAACCAAAATTAAATTGGTAACAAGCTGAATTGAGCTTGATGGAGCTCGGGGAGCTGGAAATGAGCTAGGATCAGCTTGCCAACAGTGCAATGCTCAGCTGGGTAAGCTTGGCCAAAGTAGTTTGTAGGATGGGTTCGAATCATCGTGTCTGACCCCGTGTAACTTTCTGACTTGGGTCACATAGCCAACCACACGCCTGTGTGACCAGCCCGTGTGCCATTCAAAATGACCACACACGCCCATGTACCAGGCCGTGTGTTAGGTCGTGCCAATCCTGTAGGGTATACTAACTTATGCCACACGGCCAAGTCACATGCCCATGTGCTACGCTGTGTGGAGCATACTGACTTGATTTTTAATTCAACACTAGGGGACACACGGCCGTGTAACTTGACCGTGTGCCACACACAGCTGAGACACACGCTCGTGTCTCTATCCGTGTGGACAAAAATAGGCTATTTACCAAGCCATTTTGCTACCTAAATTTGCACACAACTATACTAACTCAATTGACACAAAAACATAGCATATATAAACATTCAATCCAGCTCAGCCAAGCTTAATTCATGCCAATTCTATACCATCATCCACAAGTCACACAAGTATCATTATTTGTCATTGAATTTCATATCAAGTGTATATTCACAAAACACCCATATGGTCACTTTCAAACATATGTTACTTGACCATCACCACAAACAAGCCATATCTCACAATTCAACCTTTCACCACAAGCATTTATATAGCAAATACAAATCACATGACCAAGGGCACATATATATACTTCACCAAACATGACAAAAAAAAACAAATCACATGGTTATAAACAAAACCAAACACATAACATTTACAAGCCAATTCAAATGGCTAAATTCATACTAAAATATATACCAAAATGACCAAAGCTCCAATACATGCCATATATCCCAAAAACATAGATTCAAAAGTACCAAAGTGATAGTTTGATAGTGTGATGAGGTCTCAGACGATTCCTGAATCTAAGCTAGCTTTGATTTCACTAAAAAAAACGGAAAATAAACAGAGTAAGCTATAAAGCCTAGTAAATTCGTATAGTAATAAACTCAACTTACCGTATATGCATAATTTAAACAATTTAAACATATTATAACATTTTTCAAATTGACGCACCAACCTACCACATTATCATTCATAAGATTAGATATGAATTTCATAAGTTTCTTTGATTCAATGCTTCTACAGTTTATATAAATACCTGTACCATCTCGTATCAATTTTATACTTATCTACATCTTTGATATACCCATTGAACCATTCGGGATACTATCAGATACCCGGGAAACTCACACCCTAAGTTCCATATACATAGCCGAAGTTATCTCAATCTCGTATCACATGTAATGCTCACTCTCGAGCTATCAACAGGTCTGCTCACAAAAGCTAATGGTCATGACGAAGCTACATGGTGCTGCTCACACAAGCTGACAAGTATCCATAACACATGTTAGGCAACTCAGCCACTGGTAGGACGTATGGACCAGCATCCAATCACATAACCCCCAATGACATGTCATTTGTATCCTATCTATTCCTAAGGTTCAACCGGGATTTCTCATTGCCTAATTGTTGTTGAACATATCCGCAATGTTGTATAGACAATATATTTAATATTAAAGCATTTAAAACACAATTATAATCACTACAGGAAAACAGACTTTTAGCGACATTTTTTTGCCTTTAGAAAGCGCCGCAAAAAACGTCGCTATATGTAATGCCGTTAAAATTGGCGGCGTTTGTTTGAAAAAAACGCTGCTAAAGGTCCTTGTCTTTAGCGGCGCTTTTTTTAAAAATGTCGCTAATTTGCCCAGTTTTGCAATATATATTTTTGCACCTATATCCAACCCTCCTGCAAGAAATTCAACCAAAAACAACAAATATACCATGAAATCCAACCAAAACCCACAAATTTAAATAATACAAAATTATACGAAAAATATATTATATAAATTGTAAATGAATATTCAAAATATTCTTACAATAATGTTAAAAGTTACAAGAAAACAAATGTCTAAGATGGCGGATTTTGAAATTGCTGGAACATAGTCATCATAGACTAAAGCTGTAGCTGGAGTTCATTGTATTTCCTGTTCTGCTCTGCCTCTCTCGCTGCTGCCTCCGCCTCCTGCGCTGCTGCCTCCGCTCTAATTTGAGAAATTTGCTCATCTGTGCTGGCTTGTATCTGAACTATCTGATCTTTTAGCCTCTGAACTTCAGCTTGACTTTGACTCCCAGAAGGCATGTATTGGTGCAAGGTGGATCCAAAATATTGGGTCGGGTTAACACCAGATCCTTGAAATCTAACCCGACCATACCTTTCAGGACCCAAAACTTCATTAATAATTCTGTTGTCAATATCCTCAAAATTAACAGAACTATCAGTTGAAGCAGTCGCTTCATACTCTGCCTTCTTATCTTTTAGTTTCTCCTATTAAATCAGTCAAAGAGTTAGAAACGAAATATACAATAAAAAGGAATACAACATAACATTATTTAAATTAAACTAATAAAAATGACGAATTAAAACATTATAATTAAATATTATAAATATTTATAATGAATCAAATTTTATTAAGTAAATATACCATAATTTCTGCAGCCTTTGATGTCATCGGAGTTCCATCTTTTTTCCTGTGCGTAATGTCAAAAAGCTGAAGGCGTCCAACTTTTTGACCAGATGAGGCTTCCTACAATATAGTAGTAAAAATATTATTTAATAGTAAAAAGTCATTAATACTTGATAGAATTAATAAATCCATAGTACCGCGGCCTGAGCTACACAAGCAAAACTTCTTGACCCTGCCGTGTGCGTAAATTTTTGTTTTTTCCTGCTGCTTGTTCCAACTCGCTCACGGTCCTACATAATGAAATTATAAACCGAAAAATTTATAAGAGTTTGCAAGTACATAATACCTCTCCTTTCTTCGAATTCCAAAATCGAACCGCATCTTCCCATTGGTACTTCAGCATTCCCGGTGGGACATTTTGCAATTTTTCTTCGAGGCTTATGGGGTTTTTAAAATATTCTTTTTTCAAATTGCTTTTATGGTCTCTCCATTTTTACCCAATGCCTTCTTGATATAGGCATTAGAGACCTCTAAAGCAAACCTCTCCTAAAAAACACAAGTTTAGGAATTAAATACAAATGAAACTTAAACCAAAGTATTATAAATTACATTAATGTTTTGTTACCTTAATATTAGAGAGAGGTTGATTTTTATTGCTATCAGGCATGTTATGCCATGATTCGTAGTTGATGGGCAACATATTGGAATTTCGTGCTATAATGCCCAAATATCCTGCTAAAAGTCGAGCTTCTTGTCCAACAGGCTGACCATGGCTGTTTCTAGTTACTTTGACACGCTCGACAGAATTTAAGTTACATAAATCTGTTAGGAGCGTACGTCCTCGACCTCTGTGCGTCCCACCATTTTCAGCTGAAAAATAATATATTATTACTATATTGAAATTTAAAAATAAATCAGTAATAAAATTTAATACAATTTGTAAAATAAACTTAACATTACTTCGAAATTCCACAGACTCGTCAAGTGTCTCCGGCACGCTTGAAGATCCAACAACTATCTGCTGTTCAGTACGTACTTCTTCCAAATTTGTAGTATTCTGTACAATACTAAGATCTCTTAATCTTCTTCTAGGCATTTTTCCTGCAACACATAAAATAGTTAAAATTTTAGTAAGAAATAACAACAATAGTAAATATAAAATAGTTAAATTATATAACATGACCAATGTTAAAATTATAACATTACATATAAATAAAAAATCATAAAATCTTACTACATCATAAATCGTAAATATCTTCGTCCACATCCTGACGAACCCATTGAAATTGTGTACTAGTACTAGGGATATTTTCATTTAAGTTTTGTTCTGGAAAAGGCAAAGTTTCTGATCTTTCAACGATGTCATCTCTACTTCCATTCCCCATGTTAAATAAGTCTCTAGGGGTGCTCCGGAGTTCAATGTACCAACCCTCATCAATTGGATCTTTCGAGTAAAAAACTTGTTTAACTTGAGAAGAAAATACATATGGCTCGTCTATCAAATGTTCTCTAGTGTGAATTAATCGAGAGAAATTCACCATTGTAAAACCAAACTGATCATTTTTAATTCCGCGAGCAGTATTAGCATCAGCCCAATCACATCGAAATAAGACAACTTTCCATTTTCCATAGTAATCCAACTCAATAATGTCGGTTAGAAGTCCGTAATACTTCACATTTCCCTCGACAGGATTACTGTCCCTAGCACTAGCGTAACTTGTAATTAAAGAATTAACAACTACTCCACAATTTTTAGTTCTCCTCAATCTCTCACGATATTTTGTATGAAATCTGAATCCATTCATGATGAAGCCACTATATCTTTTTACTAGTCAATTCAGACCTTGGGAAAGCCAGTTAACTTCGTCATTAACGACATTCCCACTCCAAACCTATTGAATCAAAAGTAAATTGAGTAATTGTAAATGTTATGAGAAAACATTATTATTTGTCAATAAAATGTTGAGTTGCATACCATTTGGCTTAACCATTCATGAAAAGATTCTGCGAATAACCTATTAATCTCGCGATGTTGTAATCTTCGTGAGCGTGAACGAGATCTTAAGACTTCTTTGTACTCACTATGTTAAAAACATGTTTAATTCGTTAAAAAATAAACAAATCAAAAAAAGATGAATATTTATCATATTCTAGAACTTACTTGCGTAATTGTTCAAGTGCATCGTGGTGGAAGAGAACATATTTATGTGCTTGTATCCAAGATCGATTATCTAATTCTGCAATTTCAACTTTGCCGATTGGTTCTCCATAACTTTGAAATAAATAAGTTTCGACCAAGTTAGGATCATTGAGTCCGGCATTTCTACTTGGTCTATTCAATCTTGTTTCAACATCTTCTAAATATCTAGAACAGAATGTCATACACTCCTCTGCCAAGTAGCCTTCAGCAATTGATCCTTCCGGATAACGCTTGTTACGGCAATAAGACTTCAATTTGCGTAGGAACCTAAACACCATATACAACATTATCAAAACTGGTAACTATAAGTATAAAGGTGAATGCCTTTGAAATAAATTAGCACCTTTCAATTGGATACATCCAACGATAGAAAAATGACCCACCAATTATTGCTTCACGAGGAAGATGAATGACAAGGTGTACCATAATAGTGAAGAAGGAAGGTGGAAAGATCTTCTCCAAATTGCATAATGTCAAAGCGGCTCGATCTTGTACTTTTTCAAGTTCTTCAATATTCAGAACTTTGCCACAAATTGCTTTCATTATATTGGGCAGTTCAATTACACAGGACGTTACCTTCTTTGACACACAACACTGTAAAGCAACTGGAAGTAGATCTTGCATCAAGATGTGATAGTCATGTGATTTTAATGAATATAGTCTTCGATCTTTAAGACTTACACATCGAGATATATTTCATGCATACGCATCCGGAACCTTTATATCCTTCAACACCGTGCAGAACATTTCTTTCTCTTCATTTGACATTGCAAAAATTATAGGCGGCAACCAATATTTTCCATTAGGAAGTACTTAGGGATGAAGATCATGCCTAATTCCCATGTGAACTAAATCAAGTCGACTCTGAAGATTATCTTTTGATTTACCATCGACGTTCAAAATTGTATGGATGATGTTCTCGTAGACATTCTTCTCAATATGCATCACATCAAGATTGTGGCGTAATATGTGATGCTCCCAATAAGGCAACTAAAAAAATACTTCTTTTCTTCCACAAGTCCGCCTCATTAGGGTCATCCTCCTCGTCAGATTCATCATCAAATTCATCCCTCGATTGTTTATTTGTTTTCCTGTTAGATGGTTGATTCAACTTCCTGTAACTGAAATCCATATCTTTTAACATGAATAAGATTTCAGATCCAATGGTCTGCTCAGGACCTTTTTTCAACTCTTCAGTACCGTCAAATAAAGCCCTCTGAAATCTATAGCTATGATTTTCATCTAACCACCGATGATGCCACATATAGCAGAACTTCTTCCCATTATATAACCACTGTGAACACGTTTGAGCAGCACAACAAGGACAAGCATAACGTCCTCTGGTACTCCAACTAGATAAATTCGCATATACCGGGAAATCATTAATTGTCCACAACAAAGCAGCACGTAGGTAAAAGTTCTCCGTTCTCAATACATTATACGTCTCAACACCCACCCATAATTGTTTTAACTCTTCAATAAGTGGCTGCAGATATATGTCAATATCATTTCCGGGGCCTTTCTCTCTGGAGATAATCATAGATAATATCAAAGAAGATTGCTTCATGCAGAGCTATGGAGGCAAATTATAAGGAACAAGGACCACAGGCCAAGTACTGTACGAGGTGCTCATGATTTTAAAAGGATTAAATTCGTCCGATGCTAACCCGAGCCTTACACTCTGAGGATCACTTGCAAAGCTTGGAAATTTATTGTCAAATGATTTCCATGCTAAAGAATCTGCAGGATGCCTTAATAATCCATCATCCGTTCATTGATCATGATGCCACGTCATAAACTCGGCTGTCTTTGACAACATGAATAGCTTTTGAAGCCTTAGGATTAGCGGGAAATATCGCAAAATCTTGTTTGACTTCCTTATTGACTGTGGCCCATATTCATCCTCATTAAAATCTTCTGCATCTCTATTCATCCAACGAGATTTACCGCAAACATGACAAGACTGTTGATTTATCTGATCACCCAATACAACATGCAATCATTTGGGCAACTATGAATTTTGTTGTACCCAAGGCCCAAATCTTTTATCACTTTCTTCATGTCTTTACATGATTGAGGGATTTTTGCAAACGGAAACATTTCTTTCAAAAGCTCTAACAGCATTGTCAAAGAGTTTCCGGTCTACCCTTCCAAACATTTTAAGTGGAAAAGGCGAATACAGAATGACATTTTCGAAAATTTTGATCCCTCATAAAGTTCTTCATTCATTTCACCAAGTAACGTGTAGAACTTCATTGCTTCTTCATTCGGTTGTTCATTCGGTACACTTCTTCTCATTTCCATAAAAGTATTCCCACCGATATTATAATCATCGGATGCAACATAGTTTGGTGGAAATGATTGGAAACCTTCACTCCGCATATTAAATGCATCCCGCATCATACCTTCCATGTCATCTTCTCTAACATACTGACGGTAACCACTATAAGGATAACCCGGATTAATCGTCGAAGAGGCTCCACTAGGTGTACACTCTCCATGGAAAATCCATTTTTTATACCCCCGAATGAAGCCATCAACAATTAGATGTTCGTAGACAACTTCACGATAATGCCATAGATATTGCCACACTTTTTACACAGGCAAAGAATCATATTCTCTTGGCTTGAATTGTGAAATGTAAAATCTAAAAAAGATTGCACTCCATTTTGATACTCGTTGCTTGCCCTTGAGAAATTCATCCAAGTCCTATCCATTTCGTAGTTGTTGAAGTCTAAAGTTGGCAATAAGTTACACGGGTAAGTTGTTTATTATGTAAGTCTTGATATGATATATTTTTATGTTTTATGTAAGTTATGTAGATTATGTAAGTTATGAAATTTGAACTTTAAACTATATGCTTTTAAGGAAATTATTAGATTAAAATATTTAAAATAAGGTTGGAGAGAAGGTCGGCTATTGTTGTAATTTTAATGGACAAGCAAGCTATTAAGGTTATATAAATATTCAATAGTAAATGAGCTCGATAGAACTTTTTTCAAGTCTTTTTGAATTTTTTAAGATTCATCATACGTGGCGTTGTTACACCTAAGGAGGATCCATTATATCTTACAGCTCGATATAAGGCAACCCGTCAGGTTTCCAGCCTATATACTTTGAATCTTTAAAATATTTAAAATAAGGTTGGAGAGAAGGTCAGCTATTGTTGTAATTTTAATGGACAAGAAAGCTATTAAGGTTATATAAATATTCAATAGTAAATGAGCTCGATAGAACTTTTTTCAAGTCTTTTTGAATTTTTTAAGATTCATCATACGTGGCGTTGTTACACCTAGGGAGGATCCATTATATCTTACAACTCGATATAAGGCAACCCGTCAGGTTTCCAACCTATATACTTTGAATCTTTAAAATATTTAAAATAAGGTTGGAGAGAAGGTCAGCTATTGTTGTAATTTTAATGGACAAGCAAGGTACATGGTAATAAAATTAATTCATACTTATTCATACTTATTCATACCTTGATTGAATTGGGAATGTTTTCTTGAGGGTTTATTTGGAGATGCTTGGGATTGATCTCTAATAATGTCGAGAGACTTCCCTACTCATTGCATTTAAAGAACAGAAGTCTGTTTTTGGTCGACAAAACAATCAAATGAGTTCTAAAAATAAACAACATTTAATGATTGGTATAATATTAATTATATTTGCTAATAACAGGTGGGAGTAAACAAATAAAATGATAAAAAAATAGAAGCTACAAGAATTACTAAAAGGCATGTTAAGTAATTCCTTAAGGAAAAGGCAACTGAAGACAAACCAACTAATTTTGAAGACAAACCAAATCTAGAAAAAAAACCGCATATTAAAATTTTAACCCAAAATCTCTTAATTTTTAATATTTGAACATTGTTATTTTGACTATAATCTTATTTGTTTTTGTATGAAGTATTTATAAGTACATTTGTTGTAAAAGGTTTTTTTCATCAGCATCACAACATAGATGTATAATAGGATAAATGCATAATCAAATTTACGTTATTTGATTTTTATTTTTAAAATATCTTTGTTAAGGAAAAAATAGTAGGAACTAGCATTGGATAAATAGTTGCTCTTAAAAAAAACATAAATGATCTACTTTAGAGAAACAATGAGGTTTTGAGAGTTTAGACCTTGCCCGTTGCTAGTAAAGGTTAGCAGCCTTCACTTCAATGTAGCCCCTCAGATTTTTTTGTAGAAACACCAACTGATCAACAACAGCTAGATGCAACCTTACAGTAATAGGGTGTAAGAGTTTCAAATCATCAGAACAAGTCTTGCCTGAAATCAATGACATCAGTAACAATCAGAATAGCAAAAATGGAACACCATATACTCTTCCCTATGTTTAAAAATTTCCTTTTGACCACGATGCTAAGTATCATCATGTAGAACCCCAATGGCAGTCACCCAAAGCATTTACTAACAGCTAAAGAGGACTCAGTTGCATATCTCTACTCGATTTAAAGCTGTTAAGCCTTTTACCTAATAGCAATGAGATTTTTCAAGCTAATTTTTCTCCAAGGAAGTGACTCAAAGCCTTCAGCAACAGCTAAAGGGAACTAGTTTAATATGATGAAATGTAAAAATTAAAGTCAATACCTAGTTCATAATATTATGATAGTAACCAAATTATTATAATAAAGAAGCAGGTAAAGCATGCAGAAATTTCTACCATAGTTTGCCAACCATTGAGAAAGGCAAGAAAAACGAGAGTGATCTTTTCAAAGAGTCAATGCATATGATGAGTTTATGACACTCCACAATTTTTAGGGTTTATTTTTTCCGATGCTTACTTTTAACTAACCCAATCATATATTGATTTGACAAATTAACCATCTCTTTAAAATTGAATACTAACATTTTTCAGTTCCTTAAACAAATTCAAAGATTCCATTGACAACAAGAAACAAAGCTAAAAGGACTACTCTTTTTCTAGAGAATTTATTTGAGATCAATTAGAATCTTATTACTTCCAATTTTTTTGTGTGTAGTAGCCTTTTACAAGTAAGATTGGGGGGTTAGGTGTTTTTCAATAATATGCTTTTTAGTTATCAGCATGCATATACGCTTATACATACAAACGAACATAACAGTACGTTGTAATGTGAAGGCACTAAGTATGTTGCATATTAATAAAAAAAATTAAAACTATGAATGCAAACATAATAAGACAAGGAAAAAAAATTGTCATTAATACCTGAACTAGACATTTACCAGCTAATGCCTGAGTAGTGATCCTCTCCTCTAGTAATGCCTGCATATAGACATTGGTCCGAATTTAGAAAATCATACAAGATACAGAAAAGAGATATTATGAGGGAGCAGGCAAAATATAGTCCCAGTTAAAGAAAGCCACCTTCATAATATCAGGAATAACTCTACACTAACCTGATTACATCTTTTTGAAAACAAAAGATGTGGCAGTATCTTAGGTTTGTCTAATGGCCTAATATAACAGAAGCACGCCCATCTGTTTATAAATTCACATTTAGAATAGCCTATCCACCAAATGAAAATTCTTATTGAGCTCCAAAGTTCACTAAATAAACCATCTTCACTCTTGAGAATTCAAAATACTTAACAAAGACTTTCCTCTATTTAATAATAAAGTTTCTAACAGTACAGTCTCTATCAGAAAAGAAAGATTAGAAAAGAAACCAGAACCATCACCAACATTGGATCTTTGCTAAATGTGAATATGAATCGGTGTCTCCTCCATTTGCTCAAATTTTAGCAATTTGAGACAGCTTTATTTACTAAAACAAATTTAACTCACCTACATGCTTCATGTGCTTTACTAGTTAAAGCTGGATGCATAAAAGTAGAATGAGAAAGCACCCACACCTTGTGATCAAATTTAGACATCTTCAGAACTATGGGTATTATTATTGGTTTAGGGCCAGATTTTTCTTTTCTAGCAGTACTTCCATTTACCTCTGGTACCTTAACAGTTTCACCTGCATGCACATAAACACTGTTAATAAATAAACTGTCCTATTGCACCTTCACATAGCCTCTAAAACCGACACATACACAATGCTTAAAATGGAGTGAGATGCTATACCAAATAAAAAACATTTAGAGCAGAAATCCACCTTTACTTGTCAGAAGGAGTTTCTAGAGAAATGCACATAATATGAATGATTTACGTATGTAGTCGAAGTTTAATACTATATATGCTCCACTGCTAATAGTTAGCCTTCATAGTAAACCTTTTATTTCATAGGATTTACATTATACTTTGAGGAAAAGAAGGAAAAGCAAGACTTTTTTTGAGAACCGAGAAGAAAATGGGTGAAAGAGTTGAGTGAGGGTTTCGGCTTACCAATTGGTTGGGAAAGAGGAGTGCGAAGGTGACGCAGCAGATGGTCGAGTCGATGGCGATACAACAGATGGTCGGGTCTGGCGATGGAGAGATGGTTTAGGAATCAAATTGCTAAAATTTTAGGGTTAGGAGGAAAATTTTAAGGGAAAGTTTTAGGGGAAAAACACTTAAGGTTTTTTAGGTGTAATTTTAGGGATAAAAGGTGGGAAAAAATGATGCTGTTTAGTTAGAAAACTGAATACCATTTGTGGTGTTTCAACAAAGCACCACTAAAAACAAAGTAAACGGCGACGTTTTACTCACAAATTACACATATTTGTGGTGTTTTTGAAACAAACGCCGGTAACGCATAGCTTATTGCGGCATTTTGGGACAAATGCCACTAACAACAATGATAAAACAACGTCATTTCAAGGATTTGTAATACAAATTTTCGGCGTTTTATGAAAGAGCCACTAAATAAAAATGATAAAACGTCGTCGGTTTGCTAACCATTTATCATGTTTTGCGGCGTTTTCAGTAAACGCCACTAATAACAAGAGCAACACGCCACCATTTTATGAAAACATAACACATATTTGCAGTGTTTTCTACTAAAACGCCGGTAATAAGTACCCTATTGCGGCGCTTTATAAAAACCACCACTAATGCCTTAAAAATTTTGATTTATTTAGTATATAATTTAAAAATAATATAAATTAAAAAAACAATCAACTATATACCTTAAAAACTTTAAAATTATTTTAAAAAATAGTATTTTAATTTTTTCCTTTTAAATAAATAATTTTTTAAAATTTAACTATTATTTAAAAGAATTAGATAAAATTTGAAATAATGAAAATTATTTAAAATTTGAAATCTTGAAATTTATTCTAAATTTGAAATCTTTAAAATTTTAAATTATTTAATATATAAATTAAAAAGAACCAATCATATACCCAAAAAAAACTTTAAATTTATTTTAAACAATAAAATTTCAAAATTTTCACACTAATTAATTACCTTAAACCCCTAACCCCTATCCCTTTAATCCTATAATGTAGCACCCCAAACCCGGCCCAGACATTATGGCCGGATTTGACATGCCACATCGAAGCGTTCAAAACATTTTATATTGTTGATCCAGAAAAACCTACTTAGTGTTTTAAAAGATAATTTCATTATAGGTTAAAGTGAATGGAAGCTGTGCACCAGGTAGGAAACCGGAAAAGAGGAGGTGAGTCTATCGGACTACTTAAGTACCAAGCTCCCTTCAGATCCAATCCTAGACATGCACACCACCATTGCTACACCTTAACGTCATGTATATTTCTAGGAAACCAATTTGATTAAGTCATTTTAAGGAAAAGTGATTAATTTTGGAAAATACTTTCATTGTGGAAGCTTTGCTTGTTGTCGTGTTATTTTGAAATCAATTGTTGTTTTTTTTTGAAAACGTGCCCTAAAACTATCCAATTTCAACAGTTAAAATAAGTAACTATCTTAGTAATACATATTAAAACCATCAAAAATAATTAAGCGGCCTTATTACATTTAAAAACCCAAACCTCAATGTAAATAATAGGATGTCCAGTTCACCAGAAGAAAACCAAACTTTCAAAACGGGTGGCCACTCCGAATTCCCTCACAGCTCCAAGCCCACTATGGTTGGGGATTTCCTGCGTGGATGAAAATAAAAGGGGTGAGTTTGGGGAAACTCAGTGTGTAAGGAAAACCCATTCAAAGCCCAAGTCAGCTCAAGCCTATTGGGCCTAAGCCCATTCAAGTAACAGTGGTACTGGATCAGAGCCCTTTTCAGATTACAATAAACTGGGCCTTAGCCCATTATTCAGATAACAGTATGGCCCATAGGCCCATTTCAAAATACATGCAACATCAATAACATATGCAAGCCCATTTGGGGAGATTACTCAACCCACCAACCACTACACTCCGCCCGTACTAGCCCTACACTCCATGTGGGGAATAGCTCAACCCACCCAGCCCAACACTCCACAGTTGCAGCCTTGCTGCTCAGTTAACAGTAAATTGAGGCAAAGCCTCCAGTACGTGGACAAGCCACTTTCAGTACTTCCTCCGTCAATATCCCAATCCCATGCATCAGATAATAACAACATGTCATGCAGTAAATAACAACAGTCAAACATGCATTTAGGTCAATTTAACCCTAGGGGTATTTCGGTAATTTATCTACTCTGGGTAAAACTATAAATTTTCCACTTTTAAAGGTATTTCAGTAATTTATCTATTTTAGGGTTTTTCATGCATATTCCTACTTTTCACGTACTAACAGAATCACGTACCGAGGGTTCTTACCGAATTGGGCCCGTTGGCCCATCATTCCAATTTTGGCCCATTAAACCCAAAAATATCGAGGGCACAGAAATCATGCACTTTGCAGTCCAAATTTTGCAGCTTACCAAAAACATTAATTGATTTACCTCACAAGCATTCGCACACTCGCAAATCTACAAAATACCAGTTTTCAGCATTTTGGCTTTTCGACTTTTGCCGATCCAGACTAAGAAAGAGGGTGTTAGTTACACACTTGTTTGCGACGATATGCTGACGAGATCCACACACGAATTGCCTACAATTGGATTACGAACACATTAATCTAACTATTCAAATACGAACAACGTATTAACCCCTTACAATATTCGGCCAACCACACCTACAGATCATAGTAAGCTTATAAGAAATCAATAAGCAACTCATTAACAAATTTTTGTCAATGTTTACCACATAATCATAATCTCACTGCAAGCTGTCTTCCTGAACAACAGTCACTAAATCATTTATAACTGGAGCTACGAAACTCTAAATCAAGTGCCGTTAATTTTACCTGAAAATAGACTCATATATATTCTATCCATAAAATTTTCAGAATTTTTGGTTTAGCCAATCAATACCATATTTTTCTTAAATTTTCCCATGTTTCACTGTTTGACTAATCTGACAACTCTTCATTACGAATCAAATTTCTCATTGTACAGAATTCAAAATATGTTCTCGTTTATTTCATTTGAAAATAGACTCATTAAGCTTTAATTACATAATTTATTCAGCTTCTAACTCATCTCCCACAATTTATGGTGATTTTCCAAATTCACGTTACTGCTGCTGTCCCAAGCAGATTTATTACCAAATCACTCTTTCACACATAACTTGCATGCATGTTTTTTTTAAACATGTGTATCACCAATCAATCATCACATATCTATGATTCTACTTAAGTATAATCTCCATTTCATCATTTTAAAGCACAACATATTAGCCGATTTTTCCCCTTAGCATCTAAGCACATGCATGCTCATTTGTTTGGCTCAACTTCACATATCTTCCATTTTTCATCAAAAGAACATGAAACAACAATCATTTCCTTCATTTTAATTCATGACCAAATGCTCACAACACAACCAAAAACCAAAATATGCTTCAAGAGTTAAGGTAGAATCAAGAAGAACTCATGAACATCAAGATAGAAGCAAACTACCATGAACTTACCTTCAATTTTCTTCCCCAAGTGACCGAACATTCAAGAGCTTTCTCCTCTCCTTTCTCTTCTCTAACTTTAGGCTATGATGAACAAAGATGGACAAAAATTTGTTCTTTTCACCCCTTTTTCTTTTAATAAAATTTCATATTTCATCCATTTAATTCTTTAATACAAAAGACATGAAATGCCCATCATGGAACATTTACCTAAACCATTATCATGGAACATTTACCTAACCCATTATCATGGAACATTTACCTAACCCATTATCATGGAATATTTACCTAATCCATTATCATGGAACATTTGCCTAACCCATTATCAATTTGTACCATGAATTATGGATATCAAGTGCTCATATTGTCTACAACAACATGATGGCTGGCCACTTCATGTAAAATGGGAGGTTTGTCATGCAAATCCTCCTATTTTGCACTCCTATTTATTTGGCCACTTCAATTTAGCCTATAGCATTTTTAAACATTTTCACATAGGTTCTATTTCATAATTTCACCCCCTTTTTCTTATGGAACAAAAATTAACTAAAATTGTCGGGTTCTATCTTAAGCTTGGGCCTTCTAGAGGCCCACTAACATAATTAAACCTATGCCAACATTCACAGAATTCCCGAAAATTGGGGCATTACATATAACCCCTAAACCCTAAACACCTATCCATTTAAGCTCTAAACTCATAACTCATAACACCTAACCCCATAACCCCTATCCTATACCCTTTAAACCCCAAACCATAAATACATAAACCATGAAACTCTAAACCCTAATCTAGTAACCCCTAAACCTTAAACCCCAACCCTTAAACCATAAACCAAAATCTCTAAACCTTAAAACATTAACTCATAAACCATAAACCCTTTTCCCATGTCCCCTTAACCATTAATTAAACCCCTTAACCCCTAACCCCTATCCCTTTAACCATTAAACCCATAACCCATGACCTTTAATCCTTAAACCCATAATCCATAACCCTTAACCTTTACCAACTAATCCCTAAACTTTAAACCACAACCCTTAAACCCATAATCCCTAACACATATATAATCTCTAAACCTTAATTAAAATATTAGCTCATAAACCATAAACCCTAAACTATAATAATGATAATTAATTCAATATTTTAAAATTAATATTATGTCTTTTACAATCATATAAGAATTTCTTTAATATATATTTTGACAAACAATCCGTCATATACCCAAAAAGCTTTAGATTTTTTTTAAATAATAGTATTTTAATTTTTTCATTTTTAACATATATTTTTTTATTTTCAAATTTTCAAATTTTTTCTACATGTCATTAGTTTTTTCTGAAGAATTTAAATATTCAATTCAAAATAAATTGTATTTTAATCAATATAAATATAAATAAACCATTTAAATAATAAATATATATATAAAATATTTTTTGCGGCGTTTTTTATAAAAGCACCGCTAATGCTCGATCTATAGCAGCGCTTTTAGAAAAACGCCGCTAATGTCCTATCTATAGTGGCGTTTGTTTAGAAATGTCGCTAATGCTGAACTCTAGCGGAATTTTTTGTTCAAACGCCGCTAAAAACGCCACAAAAAACCTGTTTTGCTGTAGTGAATAATGCTTATTAACATACGAAGTTACCTCGAATGCAAAAACGACGAAACGAGTCGATTAGTCTAAATGTTCTTTCCCCAATCTAAATCTATATTTCGCTTTTCTTGATCTAAATCTAATCAAAATTAACATATTTAATTATCGCTCTCTTCAATTTAGTCCAAAATACACATTAAGGCAACTTTACACTTTTACCCCTAATATTTTAACATTTTTACAATTTAGTCATTATCTCATAAAAATACAAATTCATGCAATTCAACCTAAACCCATGCTAGCCAAATTTCAATTAGGTGCCTAGCAGCCCACATTTTTCATTTATTTCACAAATTAACCATGAATTTTACACATTTCACAATTTAATCCCTATTTGGACATTTTTCTAAAAATCACTTAACAAATGTTGTTTATCTATCAACAAGCATGCATTTTTTATCTTCAAACATCAAAATACATCGACATTCATCAATGGAAAAACCCTAAACCTTTAACAGTTTTGCAAATTAGGCCCTGAGCTAACTAGATTAAGGTACAACGATCTCAAAAATGTAGAAATCACTAAAAATTGGACAAAAATATACCTAAATGAGCATGAGAAGCTTGGCCAAATGAAAACTTGTATATGGCTTATTCTTCCTTCAAAAATCAGTGGATGATGAAGATGATAGAAAAAAATTTGCTTTTGTTTATTTAATTTAACATTAATTACTAAATTACTTAATTAATCTTTAAAATTATTAAAATTTTCACTTATACCAAACCATGTACATCCACTATCAACATAAATGGTCTAATTACCATTTCAGGACCTTCACTTAAATATTCCATACACCTTTAGCTAATAGAGCACAAGTTTTACACTTTATTCGATTTAGTCCTTTTTATTAAATTAAGCACTCAAACGATAAATTTTCTTAACAAAATTTTCACACAATCATTTTATCATGTTGTAAACATTAAAATAATAATAAAATAATTATTTTAACTTCGAATTTGTGATCACAAAACCACTGTTCTGATTTGACCAAAAACAGGCTGTTACAACTCTCCCCATTAGAAATTTTCATCCCCGAAAATCTTACCACAAAAGAGGTTAGGGTACTATTTTCTCATAGACTCCGCGGGCTCCCACATAGCTTCTTCGAACCCGTGACGTTGCCAAAGCACTTTCACTAAAGCTATACTTTTATTTCTCAATTCTTTAACCTCTCGAGCTAAAATTCTAATTGGTTCTTCGTTATACGTCATATCAGGCTGAATTTAAATCTCTGACAGAGAAATTATGTGCGATGGAGCTAATCGATACCATTGTAACATCAACACATGAAATACATTTTGAATCTTTTCCAATTCTGACAGTAAAGCTAACTGATATACCACTAGCCCTATTCTTTCGATGATCTTATACAGCCAGATAAATCGTGGACTCAGTTTTCCTTTGCGACTGAATCTAAGAATCTTTTTCCATGGAGATATTTTCAAAAATACTCTGTTACTTATTTGAAATTCAATGTCTTTACATTTCAAATCCACATAAGGTTTCTATCAATATAAAGTTGCTTTCACACTATCGCGAATTACTTTCACTTTCTCTTTAGTGTCTCTGATCAACTCAACCCTGTGAATCTTTTTCTCACTAAGCTCAGTCTAGTATAAAGGAGTTCAGCATTTACGACCATACAATGATTCATACTGTGCCATCTTTATGCTCGATTGAAAACTATTGTTATATACGAATTCAACCAATGGTAAATATTTCTCCTAGTTGCTTTCAAACTCTAAAACACAATAACAAAGCATATCTTCAAGAATCTGAATTACTTTTTCTCAGACTGACTGTCTGTTTGCAAATGAAAAGCAGTACTAAAGTGCAACCGTGTACCCAAAGCTTCTTGCAATTTCTTCCAAAATCACGACGTAAACCTCGGATCTCTATCCAAAATAATAGAAACTGGCACCTCGTGCAATCTAACAACCTCAGAAATGTATAACTCAGCTAATTTATCAAGCGAATAGTCTGTACATACTGGAATAAAATGTGCAGACTTTGTCAATCGATCAACGAGACCCCAAATAACATCTTTCTTTTTCAGAGACAGGTAAAATCAATACAAAATCCATCGTAACTTTATCCCATTTCCACTCTGGTATCATCACAGGCTATAGTAATCCCGAAGGCACTTGATGTTTGACTTTAACTTGTTGACAAACCAAGCACCTTGACACAAACTCTGAAGTGTCTTGTTTCATGCCTGACCACCAATACAATTGTTTTAAATCATTATACATTTTAGAACTCCTCGGGTGAATAGATAAACAACCTTTGTGTGATTCGTGTCGAATTTTATGAATAAGCTCAGAATACTTTGGTACACATTTTCTACCTCAGAACATTAAACAATCATTGGATCCAATTTGATAGTCTGAATCAGTTGTCGACTCAAATTGCACTCTTTTATCTTGCAAATCACTATCACACTTTTGAGCTTTACAAATTTGCTGAATAAATAAAGGTTTAACTTTTAATTCTGCCAAAACAAAACCATCAACAGACAAATCTAACTGTGTATTCATTGCTCGCAAAGTAAATAAATATTTTCTACTCAAAGCATCCGCGACTACATTCACTTTCTTTGGATGATAATCAATTACTAACTCATAGTCTTTCAACAGCTCAAGTCATCTCTGTTGAAGCAAATTCAAATAATTCTAAGTCATTATATACTTCAAGCTCTTGTGATCAGTAAAGATATGACATTTTTCACCGTATAAATGATGTCGCCAAATTTTCAATACAAACACAATAGCGGCCAACTTTAAATCGTGCGTCGGATAATTCTTTTCATGTGGTTTCAATTATCTAGAGGCATAAGCTATCACTTTACCCTTTTGCATCAAAACACAACCCAAACCGTTCAATGACGCGTCATTGAAAATCACAAACTCTTTACCCGACTCATGCTGAACTAAAACTGGTGCCTCAGTTAACAATGTTTTCAACTATTCAAAAATTTGTTGACGTTTCTTAGACTACTCGAATTTTACATCTTTCTGAGCAATCTAGTCATCGGTGTAGCAATCATCGAGAATCCTTTTACAAAACGTCGGCAGCAACTAGCTAATCCTAGAAAGCTTCTGACTTTGGACACATTTCTTGGTGGTTTCTAGTCAACAACTACTAAAATCTTGCTCGGATTAACTCTTATGCCTTCTACTGAAATAATATGTCCCAAAAATCCAACCTCTTGGAGCCAAAATTCACATTTACTAAATTTAGTGAACAATTGCTTACCTCTCAATGTTTGTAGCACAATTCTCAAATGTTCAGCATGCTTAGACTCATATTGGGAAAAGACTAGGATGTCATCAACAAACACAACAACAAATCTGTCCAAATACGATCTAAATATCAAATTCATCAAATCCATAAAAACTGCATGAGCATTAGTTAATTTGAAAGGCATAACAAGAAATTCATAAGGTCCATACCTTATTCTACATGTAGTCTTCGACACATCCGAATCTTTAACTTGCAACTGATAATAGCCAAATCTCAAATCAATCTTCGAAAACACTGCTGCTCTTTTCAACTGATCAAACAAATCATCAATTCTTGACAACGGATATTTATTCTTAATCGTAACCTTGTTAAGCTAACGATAGTCAATACACAGTCTCATCGACCCATCCTTCTTCTTTACAAACAACACTGGTGTACCCCAGGGCGAAAAACTAGGTCGCACAAAACCTCTATCTGTTAACTCTTGCTACTGAACTTTCAATTCTTTCAATTCTGTCAGAGCCATTTTGTACAGAGCTATAGATATTGGTGATGTTCTCGGTATCAATTCAATGGCAAACTCAATCTCTCTGATCGGTGGTAACCTAGGCAACTCCTCTAGAAACACATCTGGATATTCACAAACCACTGGCTTTGACTCAATCTTCGATTCAGACACTCTTGTATCCAATACATACACAAGGTAAGCTTCGCAACCTTTTCTCACATAACTCTGAGCTGACATTGACAAAATCAAAATCGGCAATCCACTCGACTCATCTGATTCAATTCAAAAGATTTCACTATTCAGACATTTTAATTCAATAGTCTTTCGTCTACAATGTACAACAGCATTATGTAGAGTCAACCAATCCATACCCAGAATTACATCGAATTCATCAAATGGTAAAAGCATCAAATTAGCAGGAAAATAGTAACCTCGAGTCATCAAAGGACAGTTCTTGCAAACTTTATCAACTAAATTCTCACAAACATATGAATGATTCAATCCAGGATCAATCAAAGCAATTACATTAGTGTCATAAAGAGAAAATATACCGGTGATAACATCTGGTGATGACGCATCTTTACGAGGGCGAATAGCGTAAGCTCTAGCTGGTGCTCTAGTCTCTGATCTCACAGTGGACTCCTTTGTAGTTCTTTTGCTACTAGTCACATTACTCGTATTTCTAGATGGTCTTCCTCTAACAGCTGTGTTAGTTGATCTTGTATTTTGATATCTATCTTTTTCCGCTAACTCAAGACAATCTCGAATGAAATGATCTTACGAGCCACATTTAAAACAACATTTATTATTCATCCAACAATCTCTAAAATGTCGTCGACCACACTGTTGACATTCGGGTTTATTATTTCTCACACTACCGACGCTCGACACCGAAGTAGTTTGAGCTTTAGGACTTGAGTATTGCTTTTCACGATCCCTATTTGAATATCCCATTGAAGCATTCGGATGACTATACGAATCCCATGATTTCTTTGATATGGATTGATATGGTTTATTCATAGATCTCTTTCTCGAATATCTAGCTTCAAAATCAGCTTTGCTCTTTTCTTTGTCAAGTTCCTCAGCTTTACAAGCTCGGTCAACTAACACTACAAATTCTTTCAACTTTAGAATTCTGACTAGCAATCTGATATCTTCGTTCAACCCATCTTCAAATCGTTTACACATAATTGCTTCGGTGGAAATACATTCTCAAGCATATTTACTGAGTCTTACAAACTCTCTTTTATACTCGATTACAGACATTCGACCTTGTTTCAACTCCAGAAACTCTTTTCACTTTTGATCAATAAACCGTTGGCTAATGTATTTCTTTTTGAATTCAGCTTGAAAGAATTCCCAGGTAACCCTTTCTCTCGGTACCATAGATAATAAAATATTCCACCACTGATACGCAATGTCTCTCAGAAGTTAAACGACACATTTTAAACATTCAGCTGGTGTGCACGAGAGTTCATCAAATACTCTGAACGTATTTTTAGGCCAAAACTTGGCTCTCTCAAGATCATCATCAACAGTAGCTCTAAACTCTTCAGCTCTGTATTTTTGAATTTTATCAACTGGCGGCTTATTCAATCATAAAAGTTTTACACCTTGAGGAGCTATGGGAATCGTTTGGGGATTAAGTGCGGGTGGAATTGCTAAGCAGCCAAATTTGTTCAAACAAACTTCGTAAACCACTCGTTTATCATATGAAAGAAGCGGCTTTGGCCTCTCCTCCCTGACTACCTAATACGGGTCTCGACTCAGATTGCGCTACTCTATGAATGGAGGCTGGCGTATTAATTTCTACATCATCAGCTATAGCTCGACTAGGATCCATTTACTATATGAAAACACGATTTAAACTGTCAGGAGAAATCACACTATCATAGGTTATATAGATGGCATGTATAGCTAGACTCTCACAGACGCTACATTATTTTGAGAAATCAACTAAACCGTAGCTCTAATACCAATAAATGTAACACCTCTCACCCGTATTCAATGCCAAAATAGAGTTATGTAGCATTATCAAACTTATTATATAATTAAATATACAATCCACAAACATTTTCCATTTCCATACAAATATCATTCATAAACAATCACATTGTCCCTAATACGAGCTTACAAGGCCCAAAACATGCATTTGGGGTGGTTCCAAACTAAACTGATAACTCAAGAAAATTTAAGAAAAACTTAGAAAATTTTGCAAAATATAGGGGACACATGCTCTTATGCCCCGGCAGTCTGTCTCACACAGCCAAAGACACGCCCGTGCCATAGGCCGTGTGGACATTTGAAATGGGATCACATGGCTGTGTCCCAGCCTATGTCCAAGCCCGTGTAACTCTCTGACTTAGGTCACACAGCCAACCACATGCCTGTGTGCCCTTCGAAATGGCCACACATGCCCGTGTTCCAGGCCGTGTGCTCATTCCAACTTAAGATTTTCATTGTGACCGGTCGGATTGCCTCTTGGTAGCCGCTAATGTTAAATGATTGAACTCTACCAATCTTCTATTCCTTACCAATAAGTTTTCAGTTTCTTCTCTTACCGATACATCTTCTAAAGCTCATCTAGCTCTCTTCTTCCCTTCTTCTCCAATTATGACTCCCTCCTCTAGATCATGCTCCATAATTGTATGCATCAAATCTGATGGCTTATTTTCTTTTTGTTGATCAAGAGTTGATGACCCTCCTTCCAGATTAAAGCCCAAGATTGGATCAATAACCTTTCCACCTCCTGCATTATTATCATCACCCCATATTCTATTCGTTAAGCCCGAATGTACGTCTTATCCCCTTCATGTTTGCCATCATCATCCTCTCTAAGCTAGATACTATTCATCAATAAGGCTCTGGTTATTGAGCGCGTAGATATAGATCCCAACCTAATTCAACAACTTCACCCCAATCAACATTTTAGCTTCACAAAACGAATCATTATGTCCCAACCGACCACAATGGAAGCAAAACAGAGATAATCGTTCATATTTAAATTTGACATATGAACATCTTCCATTAAACATAACCTATTTTTACCTTTTCAATGGTCGTCTAATATCAATCTGAGCCCTTATATGCATATAATTATGATTCTCCTTTCCCAGATTTGTGCCATCATATTCCAAAAAATGCCCTAGAAAATTACCCAACTGTATGGATAATTTTTCTGAGTATAAACCAACTGGAACATCATGAATTTGTACCCAAAAAGGAGAAAAAAATTAATAGAACTTTTAGCAGGTCTTCCCCCCACTGTAGCCTATAAAGGGCTAACAGATGATTGTTGAAAGTCCATGGGGATCCCTTGAGAACACTTTCCATATCCATAACATGAAAAAATTGAAATAAATACCGTTTTTCTCCCAAATCTAGGATCTGAACCCCACGGACTAGATGCCACAAATTTGCCATCGTGCTTTTCATAGCTGGAAACTGGATAATACTTGCCGTTAGAAAATAGCCTACTAATTGGAACTCACCCTTTTAGTCACCCGAGACAGGATCTATTTGAATCTATAAAATTTCATCTTCTTCTTCATTGAGTGATAGATCTGCTAACTTGTTTTCCATTTATGTAGAATAAGAGCGACTTGATGAAGCACAGATTGCAAAACGAAGAAATATGAGACAAAAGACAAGAAAAAAGAAGACCTAAATAATCATTCCAGCGGTGATAGATTTCATCGTGCTAGGGTAGTAGACGTGAAGTGTTTAAATTATATTTTGATATGTTTTAATTGTATAAAAGAGAGTAAATGATTTTATTAGAAAATAATTCAAGAAAAATTAAGGGGTCATAAATTGTCCCACTTAAAACCCAACCTCTTAGATAGTGGCAGAGCTAGGATGTTAATCTTGGGGGAGTCAAGCTAAAATTAGACATGTTGCGTAACAATCGATTTAAACATATAAACAGTTGATTCAAAAGAAGTAGTATTCCAACATAACAATCAATTTAAACATACTGCTTCTTATTATTGTGTATCTTTAATATTATTTTTAATACTATAAAAATATTGGAATGGCCTACTTGTATTTTTGGGAGGGCTATAGTATATATACAAAGAAAAAAATTACAAAAATCTTAAACCTTAGGGGGCCTACATATATTTTTGGGTGGGCCATAGTATATCTACAAAGGGCTAAATTGAAAAAAAATTTAAACCTTAGGGGGCCATGGCCCTTTTAGGCCTTTATTATGCTCCGCCATTGTTCCTAGACAGAATTTTTCTATAATGCAATTTAATAGCACACTTTATCACTACAGTTATACTCTACAAAATATTGAAAGATAAATAAAAAGTAATAAAGAACACCAGAAATTTAATGAGGTTCGGAAAAATATGTCTATGTCTTCAGACACTACCAAATATATTTCATTGCAAAAGATATGTAACACCCTACACCCAGTCCGATCACCGAACCTAAGTTATAAGGTGTTACGAAAATTAACAACATTTATCACATATGAATTTAGCTTAAATATTTAGTTAAATAGGAAGCATTCAATAACATAAGTATAATATGACTTACAACCAAAACTGATCTTCAATCGAGCTTACGAAGCTCTTAAACCAAATCAGAATCAATTCAAGACTAATTTGAAACTTTTACAAAAAGATAGGTAAAAAGGAAAAACTGGGGTCACACTGTCGTGTGACAGGCTGATGTTGTGTAGACCTAGATAACATGGTTGCGTGCCTAACCCGTGCAATAAATTGAAACTGTGTATAACAAGGTCACATGGCCATGTTGCCAGGCCGTGTAATAAACTGAAACTGTGTGGACCTAAATGCAAAATTACTAACAATAGTCACACAACTGTGTCCTGTTCTGTGTAACTCACTAAGGCCATGCACAATAAAAACCTCTCAAAACATAAAGACTACATGGTCGTGCTACATGGCCATATGTGTCACGCAGCTATGTGTCAAATTGTATGTACCAAAAATGCCTTCTAAATCAAGTTATAACATCCTATGTTCACCTAAGACACAATCAATGCAATATGCCAACCGTTAAGCCTATTCAAACACACCAAAAACTTGCAAAAAACATACACATATCATCTATCCTAAGTGTCTAACCAATATGTCACAATTGACACCTCAATTCAAAAATTCATCACTAACCATTCATATATAAACATACCAAAGTTTCATACCTATTTATTCACCAAAAAAACATCAATCCCAATTGCCAAATTCAACATGAAAAATGCACTAAAAGTACCATAACATGCTTAGACCAACACATACCTCAACCAACAAAAACAACCATTAAGGTTTACATCCATAGACATAATTCACATTTAAGATGGCACAAAAATAATTCAACTACATATATATTTACATTGCCATTAACCTATTTACATGCCACTTATAATCGGGCAAAAATGAGTAAAAATCTACCAAAAAGATCGATAAATAGTTTGAGCTCCAAAGACCATCTAATTGACAGAACGATTCCGACACTCTACAAGGAGGAAAACGAAACAAGGTAAGCTTACTTAAAACTTAGTAAGTTCGTATAAATTTAAAAAGTTTGTATAAATTTAAACACAACATACCTATCAGTTCATAATTTATCTAGTGAAAAATAACATATATACTTATTACTCCATAGTCACTTTATACCTTTCATGACATAACCAAAATAAGTTAGCACATCATCCCGTACATTCAAATAACATAATATGCATATTAAACATGTTCAATTCATAGTTAACAATTCCATTTAAAGTACATTTTTTATCTCAAAAAATTTTCCTACTTAGTTCTTCTCAAAGAACTATAGTAAACTAACTTCGGATACTCGGATAACTTTGCTCACATGAGCCCTAAAGCGGGGCATTAACCATTTCTTGATGCTACTCGCATGAGCTGTGGAGAATCCTCAACAAATGATGGATCTCAATAATCAATATGGTATCCACCACCCGTACATAGTACCTAATAAATATAAACACTGACATATAGTGCCTGATATAATCTAAACACCACTACAATGTACTTGATAATATAGTCATCGACACATAGTGCCTAATAAAATATAACATCGGCACATAGTGTCTGATAATCCCTAATGACATGTCATTTGTATCATAATCATTCACTAAGCTCACATGGGCCTTAATTCTATTCTCGCACTCTTTCCATTATTATAAAATAGTTTTATATTCATCACGGTCATTCACATTCCATATCATCTCTCAATTCATTCCAAACACATAAATTTCCATACTTTACAATTTAGTACTTCAATCTCAATTTCAATGTTTATTTCAAACCAAGCATGCCAACACATATATATACACAATACAAACATAAAAAAATATTAATCAAATTGAACCTAATACAAATTTACCTAAACAAAACAACAACAAACACCACACCGAGGACTAATCCGTAATTTTTCCTTTTCTACGTTTATCGACTGGTTGATCCATTTCTTGATCTATATAATAATTTAATTCTATTAACAACTTCAAATACCTTTTATTGTCTAAACATATGCATATGACCCTTTATTATTATTTTACATTATTTCCCTAAACTTGTACCTTTTATTCAATTTAGTCCCTAAAACTGAAACTTATATATTTTTTTTACAATTAAACCCAAAACCTTTTGATTGAATTCACTTTTATTCCTTTACAACTTTTGATTAATGAAAATTTACAAGAATTTCATGCTAAATTTAGTATTCTATCATTTTTGTCCCTAAACTTAAAACTACTTAAATTCACTTTACAAAATAGTCCTATTTCAAAACTAAACTCCAAACTCTACCATTAACATTCAAAAATCTTTAAGAAAAACAATGGTAACTTTTCAAAACTTTGACTGTATTACAAAATAATCCCTAGGTTAGTTAAATTAAGCTAATTTACTAAAAACAAACATGAAATTCACTTACATGCATGCTTGAAAGCTTGGCCAAAATTATATATTCACAAAAATGGAGTTTTGATGGCGAAAGGAGGAAGAAAGTGAAAATAAAATAGCCACATGCTTTGTTTTATGTTTTAACAAAATTTTAATTATAAAACAATATTATAATAACATAATTTTTCCACCTAAAATATATAATAACTGTCCACTATAATCTAACATGGTCAGATTTCCATTTTAATCCTTTATATTATGCTTTTATATGCAGTTAACCCATGTAAACTAGTCACGATTTATTTTTTAATTTTTACAATTTAGTCCTTATACCACAATTAACTACCGAAACATCAAAATTATTAGACCAAACTTTAATACGACACTCTACTAACCACATAAATATTAAATAAATAATATTTATGAAATTTCTCATCGAAATTGTGGTCCCAAAATCACTATTTCTGATACCACAAAAAACGGGTTGTTACAAGATACAAATGAAATATTACAAAAAAGGGAGGGAAACTTTGCCTTATGTAGAATATAAAAAGTTTGGGATG
The DNA here is from genome assembly GCF_007990345.1 of Gossypium hirsutum. NCBI lineage: Eukaryota > Viridiplantae > Streptophyta > Magnoliopsida > Malvales > Malvaceae > Gossypium > Gossypium hirsutum. Next base: position 79,937,954 of record NC_053430.1, on the reverse strand, counting down.
TTTCAAACATTAGAAACAACCTCTATTTATAGTAGTAAAAAATATCAAAATCTGTGTATTTTTTAAATGTGGAATTGTGCTATTTTAACAAATCTCCACCTTAGCAAATTTCTGCATCTTTAATCTCCTTGCAAAATAACATTTGATAGTATTCAAATTTCAACTTTTGAGTTTTAACATTACCAAGTCCAAACATAGTTGGGACTTAACTGCAGTCACAACCTTAATCATCACATCGATAGGATTTTTAATGTTTGAATTTTTTTGGATCTTTATTGCACATTCTTCTAGAATCTTGTTGGATTTAATGCCCTGAGTGTAGTATATTCTTTTGTAAACTTTTATTTTTTTCGAATAGATTGGTTAATAAAACAAATTCATGTATTACATTAATATCCTTTGTATAATTGTCCTCATGTGGTTTTTACACGCAAAGAAAAATAGAAGCAAATATTGGCTCATTGATTGTCTAATTTTTAAACTAATATTAAGCGGTATTACATGGCCAGATCATAATATGGAAAAACAACTTATATCAGTAGATGAATCTAAACATGTCCTTAGTCTAATCGAAAATGAGCACCAATTGAAAGATTAATATGACGTCTATCAAGTCTAGTTGGGGAGATGATTTGTCTTGGGCATCAAAGCGGATGACTCCCAAAAGAAAGAGACATAGATGTGACTGATTAGAATGATGATACATTGGACTGGACCCAAGAAGAAAAGATCTTGAATCCGTTTATGGATTTATTCCCTTGTGATGCTCACGGTGTGGCATACCTAAATCCTGAGTGGATGATAGACTATGTATGCGTGACTCATATACTTTGATGTAACTAAAAGCCTGAGTTCAAATAGATAAGGAACTTAAATTAGGTACATTGGCTATACGAATTCTTCAGTATGTAGCATCATTCACAATATTGGAATTCATAACCTTAGACACGGGAAAATGATATCCTTTCATTGGCATTACATGGTTGATGAAAAGTAAACGTGGCCACGGGTCGTTTGTCTTTGTGATGACTGACTTAATTATAATTTGATAGTAATTGACTTTTCATTAAGGAAGATGTAATTATTACAATGGGATAAAATATGATCATATTGAGAGAATGAATTTATCCTAAAGAGATTAAAAATGTCCTATGAGGGTAACACACTTATGGCAAGGTCATTGGACAAGCACTGTAACACCCATAACCGCTTTCGTCGCCAGAATAGGGATTACGGAGTACTACTGTACATTTCAGGACATTCAGTAACAATAGCATCCAATTGACTAAAATGATTAACAATAATAATTTTTTTTAATTAATTCAGATGGAAATAAACATACACTTATGGACCCTAAATTTGGGCCTACGAGGCTTTAAAATTTGTTTGGGAATAATCAGGGACCAATTTGAAACAAATTAGAATATTCAGGGAAAATATGTAAATTTTTAAAACAGGGGTCACATGGGCGTGTGGCTAGGCTGTGTGACATGATCCAAACCGTGTGGTACAGGGCACGACTGTGTCAAACCGTGTACCTTTCAAAATGATGCCACACAACCGTGTCGCTGGCCGTGTGCTAGCCCATGTAACATTTGATGTAGAGTCACATGGCCGTGTCGCAGACTATGTGTCAGCCTGTGTGAAAACTGCACCTATACTAAATTGATACACGTTCAGGACACACACCCGTGTGGGTTTCCCGTGCGTATAACACAGCTATGTGATAGCCCGTGTCCCAGGCCATGTGTGCCCAAAAATGACCAATTTCAAGCTAAATTTTCACCCATTTGCTTAAGTACCTAAACACATTCAACACACAACTTTACAAGCCAAAAAAAATCTTTAATAACACTCAAACATGTCAAACAATTCAACTTATGTACCTAACCAATGTCCCATCATTGACACCACAATACATTTCATGACATTTAATATCCAAGGTTGCATATACAAGATATGGTTTATGCATAAAAAAAATTCTATTTTCTTTTATACCATTGTTCCACATATTGGCAATATCATTCTTAATCAACAAGCTTAACTTAGTAAAACATGCCTAATTCCACTTATTGTTCAATCACTTAACTTAGTAAAACCATTGCAATGCATACAAAGGGTCCTAATACATGCCATATATACTAACTGAACTCAAAGTTTACCAAAGGTTTCTCGGATAGTTTGATTTTTTGTGTTGATCTGATCTTCCGAGCCATCAAAACAAAATCTAAAAAATGAAAGAAATACAGGTAAGCTTGAATAAAGCTTAGTAAGTTCGTTTAATAAATCAGTAAGATTTTCCAACCAAACATAGTAATCAATTTAAAATTAAATAATGAAATTCCAATAAATCGCAACTTTGTTTGAGAGGTAGCAATCTATACAATATTTCAGTATATTCAGTGAGTAATGTTCATTTGAGCAACTTCTAGTAGAATCATTAGGCATGTATTGATAAAGCATGCTTTCAGTAGAAGCAGTAGGTAAGGCTCAATAGCGCATACGTTTCAATGGAATCGGTAGGTATGGCTCAAAAGCGCATACGTTTCAGCAGATTCAGTAGGTATGGCTCGAAAGCACATATGTTTCAGTAGATTCAGAAGGCAGGGCTCGAAAGCACATACGTTTTAGTAGATTCAGTAGGTATGGCTCAAAAGCACATAATTGATATCGCTCGTTTGAGCACCAGTCAATATATTAGTGGATAATGCTCATTTGAGCTTCATTCAATATATCGGTGGATATCGCTCATTGAACTTCATTCGGTATATAATATAACATTCAATAATAGTATATTAACCAAGAATCAAAGAATTATTATAAGCATAAATAAATGCACGAACTTATAGGATTGATTTGCAGTAACGACTCATAGTAACTCAATTAGTGATCGATGTCATTTCAATTCATTATTTCCATTTCCAATTAAACACATCAATCTAATCAAATATTATGCAACTAAGTTCATATAATACATATGTAAATGTACTAAAGTTAAACCGAACAAACTTACCTGACTAAATTGTAGCAATGACAAAGTTACAAAGACTATTCAGTACTTTTCTCTTTTACTTGGTTTTCCACTCGTTATTGATCTAAAAATAATATATTCATTCAATTAACTAATTCCATCAGTAATATTAACTCATTTTATGCAATTAAGTCTTTTTTGACATTTTTATGTAATTACCCCTAATATTTCACTTTTATGCAATTTATTCCCTAGTTCAAATCATGAAATTTAACTATTTTTATTCTAATTTTTGCTTAGCCAAATATTCAAGTGCCATTCTATAGCCCATTTTTGCAATTATTTTTCCTCAAGTCCTTGTACTTTTCCTATTTTCTCATTTTTCTCCTTGAACATTATAATTAACAAAAACTATACAAAATAGTCCTATTGAGCAACCAAGCTTAATATTCTACCATAAAACTCCAAGAGCAACTCAAATTCATCAATGTCACGATCCATAACATTTGAAAATTTTACAAATTAATCCCCAGGTTAGCTAGATTGAGCTAATACGAGTTCAAAAACATAAAAATTACTAAAAACAGATAGAATTTACTCACCCAAATAAAGAATCAAGTTAGTTGAAGCTCCATCCTATGGTTTCTTAGGGTTAGGTTTAAATTAGCGAAGAAGAAGAAAAAATTAAAACGATTTTTAACTTATTTTATCTATTACATTTAACTTAATTCCTAATTTACCAAATTACCCTTTTAATTACTCATTAATTTCAACATTTTAAAGCCCAATATCGTCCACTATCTCATTAATGGTATATTTACCATTCAAGAAAGGTTTAATTGCACAATTGGTTCTTCAATTTTATTAAATTTTAACTAAACAAACTTATTTTCAATTTAATCCTAAACTAATTTGCACTAAAAGAGAAAATAGCCCAAAGGTTAGTGGATTTAATCATATCCACCATCTCTTGGACTTTTTAACCATGGTTTAATTACCATTTTGGTCCCTTTACTGTTAAATCTATAGTAATTAACTTTTACCTCTTTTACAATTTAATCCTTTTACATTAATTTAGTAGTAAATCATCAAAATTACCGAACCAAGCTTCAATTCATATATAATATAACTCTACAAATATTATATAAAAATATTTATGGCTTTAAATTACGAAAATGAGGTCCTAATACATTGTTTTCAACAACCACTTGACTTTTGAACCGAACTATTTATACTAACTTTTAATTCAATTGGTTAAATTCATCAAATCAAAATTCAATATAAAAATTATTATTGACTTGTATAATTTAAATACTAATCATACGAATTCACTCGTTGGATTTGTGGTCCCAAAACCACTATTTTTGACACCACTATAAAACGGGCTATTACAAGCACTGATCGAGTTGCTTTCGTAATGGTATGGTGTTGGGGATAGCTCAGTCAGGATACTATTGTGGAATGACTTCGTGACTAAATAAGCTTATAATTAATAGGTGAAAAGCTAGAACTTAACTATAAATCATTTGAGCCATTATCGCATATGTCCAACCAGTCCCTCTGCTAGCTTATTGCAACTAGAAATGAATTGCATGTTGAATCAAATGAACATAAATGGATAGAAATTGTGAAAATGGAGAAATGATAAACATTTGAAAATTGTTATGGTTTTCTCTAAAATGAAAATGAAAATGGAGAAATGGAAACATTTAGAAATGAATATCGTTTTCTCCTAAATGAAAAAGAAAATGGAGAAATGAAAACATTTGGAAATGAATATGGTTTTCTCCTAAATGAAAATGAAAATGATTTGGAAATGAATTTATGGTTTTTGAAATAAATAAAGTTTAAAAATGGAAATAAATCATTTGGTCGTAGTGAACCCGTTGAATGTAGAAATATTAAATATATTTTCTCATAGATTCTTTTATGATAAAGTCATCATGGTTTTAACACAATTAGAATTGGGTTAAGAAGATTATTTAATTAAGAAATTAATTGAGATGTTTATTTTGGGAAATACAAAAAGAATACCAAGTTGGATCAAATTATGAAGTAATGGGTTAAAAGTCTAGGAAGTACTTGTAATTTGACCCAATATGAGAGAGGTCAAAATCCCACCATACTTCTTGTTAGACTAGGAGTTCATTTTCTAGTTGAAATAAACTTCTACAATTCAAGAAAATTTTTACTTCTTCTCTCTCTATAAATAGATGACACCGGTAGGGCTACATAATAGAGCTCCAATATATTGTTACTCTACCCAAAAATAGTGAGAGTTTATTCTCAAGTATTAAATCTATTTTCCAGAATAACAATTACGTTGGTTTCTATTGAGAATAAATTTTATTTTCACACTAAAAGTAAAGAAAACTATTTCTAGTTTTGTGTTTGATTCAAATCGTTTGAGCCCACAATCGAAGAAATTTGTGGTACAAGAATAGCGGGGAAGGCCATTCGGTTGAAAGCCAAGAACGACAAGGATCCGTTTAGCCGAAAACATCGGTGCAATTTCAATAAAAGATTTATTGCTATAAATATAAAAAATTAGCTCGATTTTCAAATTTTTTTTTCATTGTGAAAAAAAACCATATTTAAACTCGATCTTTTCAACAAATCTCTCATACAAAATGGTAGCAAACATCAACGTGCTTTATCCTTGCATGATAAACTTGATTCTTCACTAGCTGAATAATACGCTGACTATCGCAATGTACTTTGACATAACTGCTGACTGTAAAGTAGACTTCTAACTAACTGGTGCCTTTGCAAGTGTAAACACATAACCAATAGTTCATTTTCATTTGTCTATATAACCAACATAGTTTGAATCACAATATCCAACCACACCCTGATTATATTCCTGTTAAAAAACCTATCCAATGCTTCATTGTTCTGCATATATCACAAAATCCATTTCACAGCTTACCAATGCTCCTTTTTTGGATCATGCATATACCTTCTCACGACTCTAATTGCTTGTGAAATGTGAGGTCTTGTACATACCATAGAATACATTAAGCTACCGATAAATTTTTCATATGATATTTTTGACATGTATTCTCGTTCTACTATTATGAGGCTAGAACTTTAGATCTGTGTGGCCTTATGCAATTTCTTTGCTACAAAAATGCCTAAGTTAACTTATCTCCCAAAAATTGAGGATTCAAACAGAATTCCTTCAAGGCACGAACGAAAAGAAAAGTGGAAGCAACATAGAAGTTGAAAGAACTCGAAAGATGAATAAAGCCACAGAAAAGCAAGAACACAAAATAAAATGTTTGAGTGAATGCTCTCAAGAATTCTGTTACTCAATGAATGACTATACAATGAGGGGGTGTCGTGTGTGAATATAATATACGAATGTGCAAGTGTACACGTCGAATCAAGTAATAAAGTAGTAAGTAAAGTCGTCTCTTCAGGGATCAAATAGGATTAATTCGATTAAGATATTACTATAAACTATATCAATCAGGCTATGGCAAAACAGAATAACAATTTGTAGAGGAATAATCACGTATGCAATATTAAAATCAAACAAATAACTTAAAATGTTGTGACAAAGATATAGAGACAAATTTGAGAGAATCTACGCTATTGAATGGGAAGGTTGGGATTATAAGATTCTTTCCTTATAACAAAATAATGCCATGGAAAAATCTTAAACAATTTACAATTCAGATTATCTAAGGTAGTTTGCTTCTTTCTAGGGTCAGATTTCAAGCTACCCTACCTAAAGCTTTGCATGTCTACAAGCCTTAAGAAGGATACCTATCATTATTTATTCCTTTCTCTGTACAGAGTGCAGCTCTATTGCTAGAGTGATATGAGTATACTATCGAATACTCTCTTTTACCATTCTATCACAATCCAACTCATCTAACCTTTTTAGAATTAAATCAAGTCTATGGACATAACATACTTTCATTTATGTCTAGAGACTGCATGCATATATTTTAAAATAGCGTAAATCGAATAAAACAGTAAATCTAATCAGGATAATGCCTTGGTCATTAAAGGAATAAAAGATTCACCCAGCAATCCTAACCCGATGAGGTTAACTCATGAGTTGGAAATTAAGATCCAAAATGAAAGTATCATTCAACAACATATTTCCACTGTTAAAATTCATAGAAATCAATTAAGATGATGAAGGAAGAACTTCAGAAAGCTTTCACCAATCTAACCTTCAACTCCAGTGCTGCAATATCTTGCGAAGCCCAGGGTTGAATGCTTCTTCTTCTTCCGTGTGTTGCTACTTTGTTCCTTAGCTACTACCCTCTTTCCTTGTATCTCCGGATCTCTTATGAGAAATTTTGTGAGAGGAAAAATTGCCTCTTTCCTCTCTTTCTCTTTCTTATTTTTATAGGGTAGGTCCCTCTCTCAACACACACTCTTTTCTCTCTCTTTTTCAGTGGATATTTCTGGTACAAGTATAGCTGGCTGAGAGTGGCACGGGTTGACAGTTGAGTCAACATCTTCTCAGAATTTCCATGGCATTTGTACTGGCAACCTATCCAACATTTTTTCATGAAAAAACTTCACTCTTTCACTTCTTTTCCTCTTTTCTGCACCTGTTGTAAACAACATGCAATTCCTTTCCTCCCACTAGTAAAAGTAACATATAGTGACATTGAAAGCATAGTTCAAGCTTTATGATGCAATGTTACAAAAATAATAATATAATTTCCTAAAATGCAACTAAATTTACTCAAGTACGAACAATTAACCAAGTCTAAAGGCCTAAAATATAACTCATTTCAAGAGTTATCACACCCTTAAACCTGAGTTATTGATTGTCTTGATGCAAAATATGCATGATTGCATGAAAAAATAAATTGCCACAACAATATAATTACCTTTTGTAATGTCAGACTATGTAGCGCATATTTTATACATTAGTTCTGAACAATCTTCTGTTTCCAAAATTTTGCTCAAGTTTCACAAGCTTGTTTAGGAAAAAAAAAAGTGTAGAAAATGTTGCCCTAAAAATAAAAATTTCTAATTACTCATACAATTTCAACTATAGAAGCACCTTTTAATGTACTTAGTCTATTTGTTATCTAAGCACAGTGTAACACCCCTATCCTGTAATCGTCGTCAGAATAGGAAAAGGAAGTCACCGGACAGACAGAGTATTTCAGAGTAACACAGATTCACAGATATCATATAATATCAATACATAAATATTCATCCACAATTAATTCATTAAGATGGTCTACGAGACCTAAAATGTACATTTAGGGAAGGTCGAAACTAAACCGAACCCATTCAGAAATTTCAAAACTTAATCAATATTTTCAAAACCGACCAAGTCATACGCCCAGGTGACTAGGCCGTGTGACTCACACGGGCACAAGACACACCCATGTGGTCCAACCGTGCCAAAAAGAGGTCTTATACTGACTTTTTAACACGGCCAACAGACACGGCCGTGTGCCATGACCGTGTAAAATTTAGCTAGCTACTGACTTTCTCACACGGCCACAAAGCACGCCCGTGTTCCCTGGCCGTGTGGCACAATGCAGGCTTGGTTTAAGCCAATTTGCCACCCTATATGGTTCCAATTCTACAAACATTAATATGCAACAAGTATACCAACATTTCCAACTAAATCATTGTTTAAATATGACCAAAACACATTAAAACATAGCACATTAAGAAATACATCAAAACGATACACAAATATATCATTTGCTAGCCAATTCAAATGGCATAACTTGCACATACATATCAACTAATCCATTCTAGCTTATACATGCCATACTTAAATATGTACATTTCTGAAATTACCAAAAAGAGTTTGATGGTGTGATGACAATCCTCTACATTCCCGAGCATTCTATAGTTACAATAACTGTAAAACAGACAGTAAGCACGTAGAGTAAGCTACGAAAAGCTTAGTAAGCCAAACACAATTGGTTTAATTACACAAAGCATATATATGTAGTTCAAAACAACAATAAGAATTCATAGCCATTTCTCAGAGTTGTTCATAAACTTAACCATGCTCATTGGCTTGTAAGCATATCATATTCATTTCCATGATTTCGAACCTACTTCGCAGAAATAGAGTCTTTTATATTCAGAAATTAAGTACGATATGAACGTACCTGTAGGAATTATACATTTCATATCTCATACTTTATCATCGGACAATCCAGAAACAGAATAGATATTCACAGACAAGTACAATGCTGACGTCCCAGACGTGGTCTTACATGTAATTCAGTATCGATGCCTCTGTCCCAGACATGGTCTTACACGTAAATTTCAAATCGATGCCAGTGTCCCAAACACGGTCTTATACGATAATTTAGATCAATACCAACATTCTTTTATCAGGCTCTCAAGGCCGTCCAATACAGATAACAATTTATAAAGATAAAATTTAATCAACTTAATACATAAGTGTAGTTTGACTTACCTCGGACGGATTTCGGATAAAACGAGTTGACTATTCAACTATTTTGGACTTCCCTCGATCTAAGTCTGATTTTCTTTGTTCTTGATCTTACACAGTACAAATTCAACCATTCAATCATTTATTTCATCCAATTTAATCCATATACACATATTCTAGGCACTTTTCACTTTTGCCCTTACATTTTCACACTTTGACAATTTAGCCCATTTTTCAAAAAATCATTAATATGCAAAAATTCACCAAAACTATAGCTTGGCCAAATATACATGGCTTCCATACAAGCCCAATTAACACATTTAGTTCACAATTTAGTCCTTCAAAACCTCATTTTCAGAAATTAGCCCAAATAGCTCATTTCATCAAAATTTAATAACAAAACATGATAATCTAACATATATCTTTCATAATCCATATAAGAGCACTACAAAGCTCATATAATCATCAATGGCACATTTCATAATCTTCAACAAAAATAGAAATTTAGACATGGGTTTTGAAGAATACAAAGCAACGATCACAGAAATGCAGAAATTATCAAAAACCGAACAAAATAGACTAACCTATTTAATCATGCAAGGGCCGAAAGTTTTGAAGCTTCAATGGCTTCTTGTTTCTCAAAATTTTGGCTGAACAAGGTGAAGTATAGCCACTTTCATGTTTATTTTTTTATTAAATTAACATATATTACCTAATTATGTAACCATCCTTTAAAAATTTATCTATTTACTATATTGCCAAACCATGTCTCCCACTATCATGTAATGGTCCTATTGACATGTAATGGCTTCAACCTTTAACAAACCATAGCACTTAGGTACTTTAGCAACTAATAGGGAACTTTTACAACTTACGCGATTTGGTCATTTTTACAAATCGAGCACAGAAACAGACAAATTAAATTACAGAAATTTCACAGATATAAATTCACATATCATAGACATAGAAAATAATATTAAAAATATTTTTCAGACTTGGATTTGTGGTCCCAAAACCACTATTCTGACTAGGGTGAAAATCGGACTGTTAAAATTCTCCCCCTTAGGGATTTTCGTCCCCCAAAATCTTTCTGTTAAACAGATTCGGATATTGCTGTTTCATTGCATCTTCAAGCTCCTATGTAGCCTCTTCTACTCCATGTCTATGCCACAGTATTTTGACTAACGGAATTCTTTTATTACGTAATTCTTTAATCTCACGAGATAGAATACGAATTGGCTTTTCTTTATAAGTCATGTCATAATGGATTTCAATATTTGACGGAGAAATTACAGGCGAAAGATTAGATCTGTATCGTCGAAGCATCGATACATGAAACACAGTGTGAATCTTTTCTAACTCAGACGGTAATCTTAATCTATAAGCAACCGGCCCAACTCGCTCAGTGATTTCATATGGTCTAATGAACCTCGGACTCAACTTGCCCTTTTTGCCAAATCGGAACAGTTTCTTCCATGGGATACTTTCAGAAACACTTTATCACCGACCTTAAATTCGATATCTTTTCTTTTCAAATCTACATATGATTTCTGATGATCAGAGGCAGCTTTCAGACTTTCTTGGATTACTTTCACTTTCTGTTATGTTTCTTTTATTAGATCAACACCATAAATCTTATTCTCACTGAGCTCAGACCAGTATAACGGAGTTCTACACTTTCTACCATATAATGCTTCGTACGGTTCCATTTTAATGCTCGATTGAAAACTATTATTATAAGCAAATTCAATCAAAGGTAGATACTGTTCCCATGTACCTTCAAACTCAAGAATACAACATCTCAACATATCCTCGAGTATCTGAATAATCCGTTCAGATTGACCATCTGTTTGCGGATGAAAAGCAGTGCTGAAATGCAATTTAATACCCAGAGCATCTTGGAATTTCTTCTAGAATCGTGATGTAAATCTCGGGTCTCTATTAGATACTATTGACAATGGTACACCATGCAATTTCACAAGATCATAAATATACAACTCAACTAGCTTATCGAGCCAATAATCAAACCGAATCAGAATAAAATGAGCTGATTTTATCAAACGATCAACTACAACCCAAATTGCATCTTTCTTTTTCGGAGACAGAGGCAAACTCGAAACAAAGTCCATGGTCACTCGATCCTATTTCCACTCTGGAACCATAATCGGTTGTAATAACCCAGATGGCACCTGATTTTCAGCTTTAACTTGCTGAGAGATTAAACATCTCGAAACAAAGTCAGAAACATCTTTTTTCATTCCCGACCACAATATAGTTGTTTCAAATCGTTATACATTTTCGTACTTCCCGGATGTACAGAAAATCGACTGTTGTGAGCTTCACTCAAAATCATCCGAATCAACTCCGAATTTCTCGGAACACAAAGTCTATTTCTGAATCTCAAATAATCATTAACATTAACTCAGAATTCAGAATCACACAGAGTTCCTTTAGCTATCAATTCATTGTCAGATTTTTGAGCTTCACAGATCTGTTGTATAAACAAAGTTTTTCTTTCAGTCCGGCATAAACCAAAGTATCATCAGACAGTGCTAAACTAGCGTTTATAGCACACAACACAGACAATGATTTCCTACTCAAGGCATCAGCAACAACATTAGCTTTGCCCGGATGATAATCAATCACAAGCTCGTAATCTTTTAGAAATTCTAACCATCTTCTCTGTCGCAAATTCAAATCTTTTTACGTCATTAAATACTTCAGACTTTTCTGATCAGAAAACATGTGACATTTCTCACCAAACAGATAGTGACGCCATATTTTCAAAGCAAATACAATGGCAGCTAACTCGAGATCGTGTGTTGGATAGTTCTTCTCATGCGGCTTTAATTTTCTCGAAGTATAAGCAACAACTTTTCCTTCTTGCATTAAAACACAACTGAGTCCATTTAACGAAGCATCGATGTAAACAAAGAATTCTTTACCTGACTCAGGTTGTACCAATATCGGAGCTTCAGTTAACAGAGCTTTTAACCGATCAAAACTTTTCTGACATTGTTCAGACCATTCAAACCTCACATCTTTCTGAAGCAATTTTGTCAATGGAGTTGCAATCATCGAGAAATCTTTTACAAATCGTTTATAGTAACCGACAAGCCCCAGAAAACTGCAGACTTCAGATACATTCCTCGGAGGCTTCCAATCCAGAATAGCTAAAATCATACTCAGATCAACTCGACTACCGGAAGCTGATACAATATGACCTAGAAAACCAACTTCTCATAACCAGAATTCATATTTACTGAACTTTGCATATAACTGTTTATTTCTCGAAATCTGTAATACTATTTTCAAATGTTCAGTATGCTCAGATTCATTACGTGAATAAATCAATATGCCATCAATGAATACTACAACAAATTGATCTAAATATGGCCTGAAAATTCTATTAATCAAATCCATAAATACAGCAGGTGCATTCGTTAAACCAAAAGGCATAACTAAAAATTCATAATGCCTGTAACTTGTTCTGAAAGCAGTTTTCGAAATGTCAGAGTCCTTTACTCGCAACTGATAATAACCCGATCTCAGATATATGTTTGAAAACACAGTAGCACCTTTCAACTAATCGAAAAAATCATCAATTCTAGGCAGAGGGTATTTGTTCTTTACAGTCACTTTATTAAGTTGACGGTAATCAATACACATTCTCATTGTGCCATCTTTCTTTTTCACAAACAGAACAGGGGCACCCCAAGGTGAGAAACTCGATCTAGCAAATCCTCGATCAGTCAATTCTTGCAACTGAGATTTTAATTCTTTTAGTTCAGCCAGAGCCATTCTGTATGGAGATATCGATATCGGAGTAGTACCAGGTACCAATTCAATACCAAACTCGACTTCTCGAATCGGAGGCAAACCAGGTAGTTCCTCAGGAAGCACATCAGAAAATTCACAGACAACAAGCACTGATTCAACTTTCTTATCATTCACTTTCGAGTCTAACACATAAGCTAAATAGGCTTCACAACCTTCCTTTACATATTTCATTGCTTTCATTGCAGATATCACAGCTGGTAGTCCATTCAGATCACAAGACTCAATTCGAATTATCTCATCATTCTTACATCTTAAATCAATGACTTTTATTTTACAGTTCACAACAGCATCGTGCAATGTTAACCAGTCCATCCCCAGAATTATATCAAATTTGTCGAAAGGCAATAGCATCAGATCAGTACGAAAACAGGTATCTCGAATCATTAACAGACAGTTCTTGCAGAATTTATCAACCAAGACACTTTTGCCTAAGGGATTCGATACTCTAATTACGAATTCAGTAGACTCTACAGGCAAAGTCTTACTGTGCACTAAATTCATACAAATATAAGAATGCGTTGATCCAGGGTCTATCAATGCAATCACAGAAGTATCATAAAGAGTAAAAGTACCAGTAATCACGTCTGGAGATGAGGCTTCCTCACGAGCTCGGATAGCATAGGCCTTAGCAGGTGCTCTGGTCTCAGATCTAACATCAGTATCTCTAATAGCTCTTTGATCACCACTTGTATTTCTCGTGTTTCTGGAAGGTCTACCGCTAGCTGAGGTGTTACTCTGCCTCGAATTCTGTACATTCTCTTACTTAGTGGTTTCAGAACAATCTCTTACAAAATGATCCAGGGATCCACATCGTAAACAGGTTCGGTCATTTAATCTACAATTTCCTGGATGTCTTTTACCATAATGTTTACACTCAGGTTTCTCAGATCGAACATTTCCAACACTTGCAACAGAAGTAACAGGGGCTCTGGTGTTCGAATACGATCTAGCTAGATCTCGGTTTGAATGTCCCACATTAGTATTTGAACGGTTCTGATCATCTCAGAATTTCTTTGGTCCAGAATGAAATGATTTACTCGAAGATCTCTTTCTAGCATCTCTGAAGCCTAACATCTCTAGCTTCAGAATCAGCTCGTCTTTTCTCTTTACTTAATTCTTCAGCTTTACATGCTCGCTCAATGAGCACTACCATTTCTTTAATCTCTAAAATCCCCACTAGAAGACGAATATCTTCATTTAGACCATCTTCAAATATTTTTCACATTATTGTTTCATTTGATACACATTCCTGAGCATATTGGCTCAATCTCACAAATTTTAGTTCGTATTCAGTGACAGACATTCAGCCCTATTTAAGCTCGAGAAACTCTTTACGTTTCTGATCAATGAATCTCTGACTAATGTATTTCTTTTGAAATTCAGCTTGGAAGAAATCCCAAGTAACCCGTTCGCTCGGAACCACATATATTAAAGTTTTCTACCAATGATACGTCGTATCTCTCAAAAGTGAAACGGCGTATTTAACACATTCTTCTGGATTCAGAGACATTTCATCAAATACCCGTATTATATTTTCTAACCAGAATTCGGCTCTTTCAGCATCATCATTCGTTGTAGCTCAGAATTCTTCAGCCCCATACTTTCTAATCTTATCAACCGATGGTCTATTTAGCTGAACTGGATTCACAGAAGTCACGACAGGAATCTGAGAAGGATTAACCGAGGGTGGAGGTTGTTGTATAGTCGGATTGGTTCTAATGTATTGGGTGAACCATTCATTCATCATTTGATAGAAGGCTTGCTTAGCCTCACTATCACGGCTACTCATAGCCGATCGTGAATCATGTTGTACCACCCCTTGCGCGGGAGCAGGCACATTACTTTTAATATCGTCAGCTACAGCTCTATCGGGATCTATTTGCTATATAAAAGCACATTTCAAAGTTAGGAGTCATCACACTATCACAGATTCAAATATATGACATGTATAGCTAGACTCATATACACTATAGTACTCTTAAAACCGACTAAACCATAGCTCTAATACTAACAAAATGTCACACCCCTATCCTGTAACCGTCGCCGGAATAGGAAAGGGAAGTCACTGGACAGACAGAGTATTTCATAGTAGCACAGATTCACAGATATCTTGAAAATGAAATAAAAATAAAAAGAATTTTCAAGATGTTGAAGTTAAACATCTTGAAGATCAATGGACTGTTTGTCTCGCTCTACATGAGCACCCCAATAGTGCTTCAAGCTTTGTCCATTAACTTTAAATGTGTCCCCTGTTTTCATGTCCTTCACACGAACAGCTCCATGCAGATATAAATGAGCTACCAAGCATTGTTCATCAAAATTGAAAGGTCTATTTTACTCCAGCAAAGTGCACAAGGGTTTCTACTCAAATGAATCTTCATCACTATCAGAATTGTTGTGGCAAAATCTCGTGAACTTTTCCTCCATTGTTGCTCCTATAAAGTCAACGCCACAGCATTCTTCATTCTCATCAGCACATTTTAGTGCATTAAATACATTGAACGTGACCTACTGATCATTCATTCTCATGGTTAGTTCACTTTTCTACACATCAATTAAAGTCCTGCCTGTAGCAAGAAAAGGTTTTCCAGGAATAATTAGCACATCCTTGTCAGCTTTACAATCTAAAATAAAGAAATGTGTCAAAAAATAAACTTATCTACTCTTACCAATACGTCTTCAATTTTACCTTCAAATGTACATAGGATCGATCAGCCAGTTGCAACGTAATCGTAATAGATCTTGCTGTCCCAATTCCCAGCTTCTTGAAAATAGACAAAGACATTATATTTATACTCGCTCCTAAATCACATAATGCCTTACTAACATAACGATTTCCAACTGAACATGGGATAGTGAAAATCCTAGGAGGTAACTTATTCATCGACATTGCTGTGCATCCTTCAGTGAGAGCAACAGTCTCAAATTCTCCCAATCTGTGCTTCTTTGACCGTATATCTTTCATAGATTTCACATAATTGGGCATCTTCTCCAAAGCTTCTACTAGCGGTATGTTGATGTGGAGTTGCTTCAAGACCTCCAAAAATCTTTTGAATAGAACATCCTATTTAGAATTATTAAATCATTAAGGAAAAGTTAAAGGTGGACGTCCTTCAGGTTGCTGATATTGTTTTGTTGTAACATTTTTGTTAACAGCACGATCTGGTTCTACTGTAACAATATTTTGCTTAGCCTTTTCAACTATAGTGTACTTTTCAGATGGCTCTGGGATTTTCACATGGTTGTTATTCGAGTTATCCTCTACTACCAAAGCATCTTGAGCAACATCATTCAATTGAGTTCCACTTCTGAGAGTAATCACCTTGCAATGCTTTTTCCCTTGTGATCTTGAATTCTTAGTATCACTTGACAAAGCTCCTTATGGCCTCAAATTTAGAGCATTTGCTATCTACCCCACTTGATTCTCAAGAGCTCTAAGGGATGCAAATTGACTCTGGATCACAACTTCACTTTTGGCCATATATTCATTCAACGGAGCTTCAATAGATAAAGAAGATGATGCTAAACTTTGTTCAACATTTTGTCAAACGGCATTGTTGGAGTTCACAATTCCTTGATTATTCCAAGTGAAGTTTGACGTTACTTCCACCCTGGATTGTAGGTGTTGAAATATGGGTTATTGTTCCGATTGAAATTACCCATGTAATATACAGAGGCTGGGTTTGATGTGCATTCATAAAAAAACATGATCTTCCCCGCAATAAACACATGATAGCTCAGCTATTTTCATCTCCTGAACTGCAGCTAGTCTCTTTAGTGTTTTGATTATATTAGCTAAAGAGGATACATGAGCCGTTAGTGAAGTGCTTGCATCAAGCTCTATTGTGCTAGCAACTCTTCTACCACTCCCCAATCTTGTAGTAAGGCATTGATAATCATTTTTGGCAATCTCTTACAAAATCTCATACGCTTCATTATATGATTTATCCAGCAAAGTACCATTAGCAAACACATTAACTGCCATCCTCTTATGGTGTTTAATCCATTGTAAGACATTTCCATCGGTGTCTAGTGTTGGAAACCATGCATCAAACATTTCCTAAGTAATTCCTCTAATCGCTCCCAAGCTTCATACAATGTCTCATCCTTTCATTACTGAAAAATGTGATATAATTCCTTAACTTGGCTTCATATTTGGTGAATTATACAGTAGCAAAAACCTTTGACAAAGATTATTCCAAGATGCCATCATCCCTAACGGAAAAACCATGCTCTATCACAATCTCATAATGAATATAGAAACAGTTTAAGTCGTAGGGCGTCTTCAGGAACACCCTATTGCTTGAATGAGTCACATACTTCCAAGAAAAGTCTTAAGTGCAGTCATGAATCTCCAGTAGGCAAACCACTGAACTATCTTACTGTTTACAGTGTTCTGAAACATTACCGGTTTCAATTGGAAATGCTAAGCTTGAATGTGTGGCTTAACTATTCCTAGATTCAAATCATCCAAAATTGGCACAACATGTTCTCGAATGGGTTTTTCTCTATCATTCATCACACTAGAGATAGGAAAATCAACATCTTAACCATATAGATGTAATGGATCTTTCCTACCTAGATCATTTCCAATCTTAGACGTATCTTACAATTCTCGTCTCCTTCTTCTTAAGGTTCTCTCGATCTTTGGGTCAAAAGGATACTCTTCGTTAGCAAGAATGCCTCTACTCACGCACTAACAAAAAACATGTAGAAATTAAAAAAAACAAAGTTAAATAAAACTAATGGAATTATATAAGAAAATAAAAGAACCAAATTTCACAAAATTGCTGATCCCCGACAACGGCGCCAAAAACTTGTCGCGTGTGAATATAATATGCGAATGTTGAAGTGTACACATCGAATCAAGCAATAACGTAGTAAGTAAGATCGTCTCATCATGGATTGAATAGGATTAATTAAGTTAAGCTATTAATATAAACTATATGAATCAGATTGTGGCAAAATAAAATAATAATTTGTAAACAAATAATCTTGTATGGAATATTAAAATAAAAAAAACTAACTAAAAATGTCGTGGCAAAGATACAGAGACAAAGTTGAGAGGATCTACGCTGTTAAATGGGAAGGTTAAGATTACTAAGATTCTTTCCTCATAATACAATAATGCCATGGAAAAATCTTAACCAATCTATTATTCAGATTAAATCTAAGGTAGTCTAGTTCTTTCGAGAGCCAGACTTCAAGCTTCCCTACCTAAGGCTTTGCATGTTTACAAGCTTTAAGAAGGATACCCAACATTGTTTCTTCCTTTCTCTGTATAGAGCACAACTCTATGCCTAGGATGTTACGAGTATTCTGTTGAATATTTGATTGTATCATTCGATCACAATTCAACTCATCTAACCTTTTCAAAATTAAATCAAGTACACGAACATACCATACATTCATCTAAGTCTAGAGACTGCATGCATACATTTTAAAATAGTGCAAATCAAATGAAACGGTAAATCTAATCAGGATAATGCCTTGGTCATTAAAGGAACTAAAGATTCATCCAGTAATCCCAACCTGATGAGATTAGCTCATGAATTGGAAATTAAAATCCAAAATGTAAGTATCATTCAACAACATATTTTCACAGTTAAAATTCTTAGAAAGCAATTAAGATAATGAAGGTAGAACTTCAGGAAGTTTCGCCAATCCAACCCTCAACTCCAGTGCTACAATATCTTGTGAAGCCCAAGGTTGAATGCTTCTCTTTCTTCCTTGTGTTTCTACTCTGTTCCTTACCTGCTACCCTCTTTCCTTGTGTCCCTGTGTTTGTACAACACATGCATTTTCTCATTACCACACTTCTTATCTTTGATAGATCAACTATGAATCATCTCATACATATATGTCACAATTATATGATAAATAATTATATAAAGAGATGTGTAATAAAATAAAATTGCCAGCCAAGGTTTCTATAGTTTTATTTCTAGAAAATAAATGAAAAACCAAAAAATTACATAATTTTTCGTCACAAGGCATTCCTTGTCTCTTCGATCGCCATCGCTCCATCTTTTCCGTCACGGAATCCTTTTTGGAAAAGTTACATTTATGTTCTATGTTTGTTTTTGGCTTACAAGAATTTTATAAATAAAAAATAATCTTACATGGAAATGATAGTCCACGGTGTATTTCTTAAGAACTACAACCTTGGCAAAAATAATAATTATATTACACATAAATATAATATTGTATTCATTCACATACATTCCCCTAAACATGTGAATAATTACAAGAATGTCACGTTTTATCAAATATTAATCAAACAAGATGAAGAGAGAGATTCAGTCTCGGTTTACACTATAAACATAACAGAACGTAGCTATAACAACCTGTTATCAATGGTTTCAAAAATAATGGTTTCGGGACCACAAATTTGACAATGAGTTCATAATTATTATCATTTAATTCATATGAGTCAAATATAGTTTATATTAAGTTTTCATTTGATAAATTTTTTGATATTGAAACAAATAGTTAAGTATAAGCGGTTTGTCCTTAAAGTCAACTATTTTTGAAAAATGAGGTGTCAAGACCTCGTTTATGAAAATTGAGCTTGTAAATATTTTTAGTAGATATTTACGGAGTTATTACATTGATATGTTGAGTTTTGGTTGGAAAATTTTAACGTTTAGCTAGTTAATTAAAGAAAAAGGACTAAATCGTAAAAGATGTAAAACTTAATCATTATTGAATTTTATTTATTAAATGGTGTAGTGAGTAAATGTGAGTGGAATTATGGGGCACTTAAGCCATTATAAAGGTTGGTGGACGGTATTTTATGTTTTTTTTTTAATTAAAATAATGTATTTGTTAATTAATTAAAATTAAAAACAATTGTCAAAACATAAAACAATTATCATGTAAGTGAGACCTCGTTTATGAAAAATGAGCCTATAAATATTTTTAGTAAATATTTGCGGAGTTATTACATTGATATGTTGAGTTTTGGTTCGAAAATTTTAACGCTTAGTTAGTTAATTAAAGAAAAATGACTAAATCGTAAAATATGTAAAACTTAATCACTATTGAATTTTATTAATTAAATGATTTAGTGAGTAAATGGGAGTGGATTTACAGGGACAATTAAGCCATTATTAAGGTTGCTGGACGGTATTTGATGTTGTTTTAATTAAAATAATGTATTTGTTAATTAACTAAAATTATAAATATGAGTTAAAACATAAAAACATAAAAACATTTAAAATAATGTATTTGTTAATTAATTAAAATTATAAACATTAGTTAAAACATAAAAACATAAAAAAAAAATTCTTAGTTCCACTGAAAACCAAACTTAAAACCTCCTTTGTTGAAGCTTTGAATTCGACCAAGCTTAGATTATTGCATGTAAGTGATTTTTTTTATCTGTTTCTCATAAATTTTATATTTTTTTTGAGATTGTTGTAGCTTAATCTACTTACCTTGGGGAATAATTCGTAAAACTATTAAATGTTTATAATTATTCTGTGGATGAACTTGTGATGTTTCTTAAGTTTGATGATAGATTATTAAGCTTTACAGTTAAATAGGACTATTTTGTAAAGTGATTTTGGTTAGTTTTTAGTTAAAGAAGTGAATTGATAAAATATTAAATTTGAAATGAAATTCTTGTGAAATTCGAATAATTTTGGGATGTAATAGTATAAGAGAAAATTTGGCTAGCATGAAGTTGGTGAAATTGTGATAGATTTAAAAGTTTTAGGTTTAGGGACTAAATTGTATAAAATGTAAAAGTTTAGGGTAAAAGTGTAAAATGTTTTTAATGGGTCCAAAATTTAAATTTAAATGTTTTATGATATTGAACTAGTTAATTGAATAAAATTGTTATATTTAGATAAAGAAACAGATCAGCCGGTTGATAAACGCAGGAAAGGAAAAATCGTCAGGTAGTCTTTGTTGCATTTTGATAGCTATCGTATTTTGATAAGTTTATAGTGTATTAGTAAATATATTTTTGTACTTATTAATTTTTTTAAAATATTTAAATTTTGAGATTGTAAATGTTATGCATTGTGATTAATTTATTATAAACGAAAGCTAAGGTGAGTACAGACTAAGTCGTAAATTGTTGAATATTAAGAAATATTAATAATATGATTTATGAATGAATGTAATATATGGAATTGCTTATGTGGAAGTGCCTCTAATTTTTTAATGTGGTGAATTCAATTAAAATGCCCGTTTGAACGTAGTATACGATTAGGATAGAATGCATGCTTGTATGGGCTTTGCACTTCGATGCCTCTTTTTACACTTTGGTGCCTCTGTTTGCACTTCAATACCTCTGTATGTAGTTCGGTGCCTTTTTTAGCTTTTCAATTCTCCCTGGTGTGATTGGGTTACCCAAGTATTCGAGTCATGTTACTATAGTTCATCGGGCTATGAAAATTTGTGACTAATGTTAAAATGATTTGATAGTTCCAGTGTTTATCTATTAGAAGGTTTGTATTAAGGTATGATCATGAGAGAATGTTTCATTTTGATATTGATGTAAGGAAAATTATATATATTTATATGAATGAATTTGATTGAATCATTGAAGAGCATGAGGTACATGATGAACTAATTCAGCACCAAATTCTATGTGTTCTTGTAAATGATTGCTAGGTTTATGTAATCTAAGTGTTTTTTGTTTTCTAATGTTTAGTTGAGGCAAGTTGAATTGAATATTAGCTATGAACTTACTAAGCTACCTAAGCTTACTTTGTTTGCTCTTTCTTTTCTGTAGTTAATGTTTTGGATGGATCAACTTCAATAATCACACTATCAAGCTTCTATTTTGGTAGTTTCTTATTTGTTATTTCAGTTTTATGGTATGTATATATGGTTTTGAAGTTCATGAATTTAAAGTTTTATTTGGATCTATAATGTGGTTAAAGTTGGTATATAATGTTAAATTTCATATTTCATGAATAACTTGTGATGAATGTGTGAAAAATTTGGAACATTATTTTGCTTTTATTTTGGGAAATAATGATTTGTGCTATTTGGTTTGTAAACATGATTTTGGTATTTGGTATCATGGAAATGGTAACTTTTCATTTAATGTCTTACTTGTTGATTTATTGTGGAAATGGTCATTTTGTTTTGATAAATCTGGGAACTTCAATTGACGTAATTTGGCATTTGAAAGTTTGGTATAGATGGTTGATTGTAGCTTATGTTACTTGGAATTTATTTGATTATTGAATAAGATTGATATGTTGGTTATGTCTTGTTCTATATGGTTGTTGTTTATATTGAAATGTGGTGCCAGCTAGGGCATATTGGTTAGGCACATAGGTTGAATATGAATTAGTATATTTTGGTATATTTTTTAATAGTTTAGTATGGTGTTAAATGCGTGGCTTGTGTTTGAAGGTATTTTCGGCACACACGGTTTGCCACATGGTTGTGTGTCCCATACAGTTGCATGACACCACCATGTGGACTCTTTGATTTTTGGTGCAGGCTCGTCCACACGACCTCAATGAGTTATATGGCCTAGCGACACACCCGTGTGACCCTGAGTTACACGAGCATAATTAGTTACATGGTTTGGCCACACGGTCATGTTTCCAAGCCACATGGGCTAAGCTCTATCACACGGCTTGACCATACGACTGTGTGACCCCTATTTTTACTTTTTACTCAAAATTTTATAAAAGTTTCGTTTTAATCCAGAATTGTTCCTAGTTTGTTTTAAATATTCTGTAAGCTTGAATTAGGTCCCTTTTTTTATTGAATAGCATGAAAATGATTATAAATGAATTATTTGGTAATTTTTAATTAAATTGTGAACGATGTAAAAGTTTCATAGTTGTAATATCGTATAGCTCAGACCGGGCAACCGAGCCAAGTATAGGGTGTTAGACTGGTTTTGATACCAATTTTTGGAAAAAAACTTGGTTTGAAAATAGTTTTCTTGCATAGTGAAAAATAAAAATTTTGAAAACCGACCCGGTTTGTGATATTTATAAGAATAAACCTTAACTAAATTTGTACCTGTGTTTTTGAATAAGTGGGTCCTTGATGTTTTCTAGCTTTCAACCAAACGATTTTCTCTGCTATTCTTGTACCACGAGCTGCTTCGAGTGTGGGCTCGAACCAATTGAATCAAAACAAAAAACTAGAAAGAGTTTTCTTCTTAGGGTGAAAACAAAAATTCTCTCTTCTTTAATAGAAACCGATAAAATTCTTATTCTGAAAAACATGTTTATAAGTTGAGAATAAATTCGTTATATTTTTTGGTAGAATAACAATCTCTCAAAGTTGTGTAAATAGCTTTACCGGTGCCATCTATTTATAGACAAAGAAGTAGAACCCTTGTAGAGTTGTAGAGTTTTATTTTAAATAGAAAAAAAATCCTACTTAGAGTAAGAGAGGTGTAAACGACTCACCTTTGTATTTCTACTAATGTTGTCACTCCCTTCATGTTATATGAAGGGTTTTAGACCTCTCTCACATTGGGTCCAATTACAAGTACTTTTTGGGCCTTTTTGACCCAATACTCTGTAATATGATCTAACTCAATTTAGTTTTTCTATTTCTCAAAATAAACTTTAATATCTACATATTAAATAATTTCTCACTCCAATGTTACCCTAGTAAAATTTTAACGATTTTACCCCCAATAAAATTTCGACCAAATTCGTTCAATATGTCATAACTCAACATGTTCACTATGACTGAATGATTTATTTTCTTTTTTGGGTTTCTTTATCTATTCATTTCTATTCAGATACGCATTTTTGGTTTCAACAAGAACGGGGGGATCAATTGGAGATATACAGTTAAGGCTCAAATGATTCACAATTAAGTTCCGATTTTTTCCTATTAATTATAAACTCATTTGACTGAGCTCTCCTCAACGACATACCATTATAAAAGCAACTAATCAGTGCTCATCCAATGACCTTGTCATTACTGTGTTACCCTTATAGGATATCCTTGATCACTTTGGGATAATATACATCCTCCTAATATGATCCTATTTTACCTCATGGTAACCATTACATTTTCATTCATGAAAATCCAACCACTATCAAATAATGATCAAGTCATCCATCATAAACCATGTAATGCCAATAAGAGGATATCATTTACCTATGTTTTGGGTTATGAATTCCATTTTTGTGAATGATGCTACATACTAAAGAAGTCATATACCAAACATACTAGCTTTCTGTTCCTTATCTATTTGAACTTAGGCTTTTACTTACATCAAAATCTACGAGTCACGCATACATAGTTTGCCATCCATTCAGGATTTAGGTATGTCACACTATGAACGTTACAAGTGAATAAACCCATAAATGGATTCAGGATCTATTCTGCTTGGGTCCTATCCGATGTACTATCAGTCCAATCAATTACATCTATGTCTATCTTCTAGGAGTTATCCTCTCCAATGCCCTGACAAGGCATCTCCCAAATTGGACTTGATAGATGACATATTAGTTTTTTGAATCGGTTTGCTCATTTATAATTAGACTAAGGACATGTTTAGGTCCGTCTACTAATACATTATGTCTTTTTGTACTATAATTCGACCACGTAATACTGCTTAGTATTAGTTAAAAGTTTAGACAACTAATGAGAAACATTTGCTTCTATTTGCTTTACGTGCAAAAACCATGTGAGGAAAATTATACAAAGTATACTAATGTAATCAATGAATTTATTTTATTAAGCAATTTGTTAGAAAAAATTACAAGTGTTGTAATACCCCGCTAGGTGCAATCTTATTGATGGTTTGTAAGGGCTAAAAGTTAAAGTTAAGAGTTATGTTAAGGTAACACTGATTTATGTTGTATTCGCCAATGTAGTAATTGTATAAGTTGTGCACCATGGGTGGTAGAATGTATGATTTATAAGTCTGTTATGATTTACTTTTGGGTGAAGTCTAAATTGAATTTTTATGGTTTGGCGTGGTCGTGGTGAGGAACTCGCCAATTAGTGTTTCTCTTAGAAAGTTTGTGTGTTAAGACCTTCTGTTTACGTAAGCTAGTAAAGCATTATGGATTTGTGGATCTGAATATTGTCTATTTGTGCACATGTGATGTAACACCCCTAACCCTTATCCGTTATCAGATTGGGGTTTTACGGTACTACTGATCATATTATAGTTCAGACAAATATGCATTTCATTTTATAGACCAAAATTACAACTTATGCATATAGAAAAAATATGTCACATCATTAACTTCATTGATCGAATATTAGACCTATATAGATATAATTTTTTTTGTTTTATATATATATAAGTCATACGTATACACCAAATCATACATCAAATGGAATAAATTTCATTACTAACCTTTTTATCCATGTATGTGGCATTAATGCATTTGTCTGTGTGAAATTCACATGTTTGCATCATAACATAATTTAAAACATGCATTCGGTTATAAGTAACCCACTTATACATATTTTTTTAACTTACAATTAACTAACAATCTATATAGCCATCATATGCTTTGATTTCTATTTATCAACCACGTGACCTACCTTAGTTCAATTAACATCCAAATAAACATATGGCTGAAACATACTAACAATGCTTATGTATATAATGCGCAACTTACTCCAAAATAAAGACTACACTTAGCATTAATTACATACTAAAAACAACTGACCAAAATGATCATGCAATACATGCAACACTTACCATTTAGCAACCGAATACTTTAAACTAGCATACAGTCATCCATCACTTTAATTATCACATTACACATTTTCCATCAAAAACTAACTAATATACCAAGTATATATATTATGCTATTATTCTATCATAGCTGAACCTTATTACCTAAAATTACATACATATACGAAGCTTTCATTATCATTTTACCAACAATCAAGCTCAATAAAATGCTTTAACCAAAGACATGTAAAATTAAGACTAAACATAGTGATTAAATTCACATATATGCTACATACTAGTATGAAACACATCTAAAGCAACCAAACATATTTATGACCAATTTTACCATGCCACATACAAAACCAAAAAAAAACCAATCTTAATATAAAATCACATAGAATAATTTATAATTGTTCATAGCATACGACATCTTGACCAAAATAGACTTAAACCATAACTAAACTAAAACTAGAATCAAGCAAGGTAGTTAAGCCATTTTCGCATGGCTAATATACCAACATTTTCAAAATAACTAACCCCCAATCCAACCTATACATGCCATAATTTAAGTTTAGCTTATAAGGTACCAAAACAATAGATAGTGTGATGAACTTGGCTGACGGTCCCTGAGCTTGTAGCTTGACTCCAAAATCTTTAAAATAAAGTAAACATAACACACAGAGTAAGCTATCACAGCTTAGTAAGTCATAAGCAAATAAATAACCCAATGATGTTATCAAATTAACTAAACTAAACAAGATTATTTTATCATTTCACATTTAGATCCAATCATCTATATATATATACATATTAAGTATATATAAACATATATAATTATTTCCATTTATATCATCACCTTGACTGAATGTTTATATAGCCAAAATTTACACATTATCATTTAACCTTCAAGGCAGAATATTCATTATATACCTAGTTCACATACACAAATACAAAATTCATATGTCTTAATATAATTTCATATACATATGTTAACCATATAATCGAATATGTATCTCATCATTTATACACATACATAAGAACTATTCTTAACATGCTTACTACTCATTCACAAAACCAAATACACATATCATATACACATATTTTCTTAAATTGCACTTTACAAAATTCATAACAAATAGCCAAGGTTTTTACTTACCTTTTCTCAAGTAGGTGACAAGCTAATTCATACCTGACATATAGCTCGTTTTATACATTCGAACTTATTATAACTTTTCCCGATGAACCATTCGAAATTGGATAGGACACTCAGATAATCACACAAGTCGTACAATGCCAACGTCCCAAACGTGGTCATACATGTAGTCACATATCGATGCCACTGTCCCAGATAGGATCTTACTCGTAAACACATATTGAAATCACATATCGATGCCATCGTCTTACTCGCACACACATATCAGAATCCTATGTCATGACATATGTATCCTAACTATTCCTAAGGTTCATACGGGGCTTTCGGACGTCATAACTCAATCCTAACGAATTTGGAAATGTAGTAACCAACCCTTTTCACATTCGGCCATAACAAATATAAATTCATACATTTCATAACTGTAGCACCCCAAACCCGGCCCAAACGTTATGACTGGATCCGACATGCCACATCGAAGCGTTCAAAACATTTTATATTGTTGATCCAGAAAAAACTTACTTAGTGTTTTAAAAGATAATTTCATTATAGGTTAAAGTGAATGGAAGCTGTGCACCAGGTAGGAAACCGGAAAATAGGTGGTGAGTCCATCAGATTGCTTAAGTACCAAGCTCCCTTCGGATCCAATCCTAGACATGCATACCGCCATTGCCACACCTTAACGTCATGGATATTTCTAGGAAACCGATTTTGATTAAGTCATTTTTAGGAAAAGTGATTAATTTTGGAAAATACTTTCATTGCGGAAGCTTTGCTTGTTGTCGTGTTATTTTGAAATCAATTGTTGTTTTTTTTTTTGAAAACGCGCCCTAAAACTATCCAATTTCAACAATTAAAATAAGTAATACCTATCTTAGTAATACATATTAAAACCATCAAAAATAATTAAGCGGCCTTATTACATTTAAAAACCCAAACCTCAACATAAATAATAGGATGTCCAGTTCACCAGAAGAAAATCAAACTTTCAGAATGGGTGGCCACTCTGAATTCCCTCACAACTCCAAGCCCACTATGGTTGGGGATTTCCTGCGTTGATGAAAATAAAAGGGGTGAGTTTGGGGAAACTCAGTGTGTAAGGAAAACCCATTCAAAGCCCAAGTCAGCTCAAGCCTATTGGGCCTAAGCCTATTCAGGTAACAGTGGTACTGGACTAGAGCCCTTTTCAGATTACAATAAACTGGGCCTTAGCCCCTTATTCAGATAACAGTATGGCCCATAGGCCCATTTCAAAATACATGCAACATCAATAACATATGCAAGCCCATTTAGGGAGACTACTCAACCGACCAACCACTACACTCCACCTGTATCAGCCCTACACTCCATGTGGGGAATAGCTCAACCCACCCAGCCCAACACTCCACAGTTGCAGCCTTGCTGCTCAGTTAACAGTAAATTGAGGCAAAGCCTCTAGTACGTGGACAAGCCACTTTCAGTACTTCCTCTGTCAATATCCCAATCCCATGCATCAGATAATAACAACATGGCATGCAGTAAATAACAACAGTCAAACATGCATTTAGGTCAATTTAACCCTAGGGGTATTTTGGTAATTTATCTACTAGGGGTAAAACTGTAAATTTTCCACTTTTAAAGGTATTTCAGTAATTTAACTATTTTAGGGTTTTTCATGCATATTCCTACTTTTCACGTACTAACAGAATCACGTACGAGGGTTCTTACCGAATTGGGCCCGTTGGCCCATCATTCCAATTTTGGCCCATTAAGCCCAAAAATATCGAGGGCACAGAAATCATGCACTTTGCAGTCCAAATTTTGCAGGTTACCAAAAACATTAATCAATTTACCTCACGAGCATTCGCACACTCGCAAATCTACAAAATACTGGTTTTCGGCATTTCGACTTTTCGACTTTTGCCGATCCAGAATAAGAAAGAGGGTGTTAGTTACACACCTGTTTGCGACGATATGCTGACGAGATCCACACACGAACCGCCTACAATTGGATTACTAACACGTTAATCTAACTATTCAAATACAAACTACGTATTAACCCCTTACAATATTCAGCCAATCACACCTACAGATCATAGTAAGCTTATAAGAAAACAATAAGCAACTCATTAACAAATTTTTGTCAATGTTTACCACATAATCATAATTTCACTACAAGCTATCTTCCTAAGCAACAGTCACTAAATTATTTATAACTGGAGCTACAAAACTCCAAATCAAGTGCCATTAATTTTCCCTGAAAATAGACTTATATATATTCTATCCATAAAATTTTCAGAATTTTTGGTATAGCCAATCAATACCAGATTTTTCTTAAAGTTTCTCATGTTTCACTGTTTGACTAATCTGACCACTCTTCATTACGAATCAAATTTCTCATTGTACAGAATTTAAAATATGTTCCCGTTTATTCCATTTGAAACTAGACTCATTAATCTTTAATTACATAATTTATGCAGCTTCTAACTCATCTCCTACAATTTATGGTGATTTTCCAAAGTCACGTTACTGCTGCTGTCCCAAGCAGATTTATTACCAAATCACTCTTTCACACCTAACTTGCATGCTTGTTATTTAAACATGTATATCACCAATAAATCATCACATATCTATGATTTTACTTAAGTATAATCTTCATTTCATATTTTAAAGCACAACATGTTAGCCGATTTTTCCCCTTAGCATCTAAGGCACATGCATGCTCATTTGTTTGGCTCAACTTCACCTATCTTCCATTTTTCATCAAAAGAACATGAAACAACAACCATTTCCTTCATTTTAATTCATGACTAAATGCTCACAACACAACTAAAAACCAAAATATGCTTCAAGAGTTAAGGTAGAATCAAGAAGAACTCATGAACATCAAGATAGAAGCAAACTACCATGAACTTACCTTCAATTTTCTTCCCCAAGTGACCGAACATTCAAGAGCTTTCTCCTCTCCTTTCTCTTCTCTAACTTTAGGCTATGATGAACAAAGATGGACAAAACTTTGTTCTTTTCACCCCTTTTTCTTTTAATAAAATTTCATATTTCATCCATTTAATTCTTTAATACAAAAGACATGAAATGCCCATCATGGAACATTTACCTAAACCATTATCATGGAACATTTACCTAACCCATTATCATGGAATATTTACCTAATCCATTATCATGGAACATTTACCTAACCCATTATCAATTTGTACCATGAATTATGGATATCAAGTGCTCATATTGTCTACAACAACATGATGGCTGGCCACTTCATGTAAAATGGGAGGTTTGTCATGCAAATCCTTCTATTTTGCACTCCTATTTATTTGGCCACTTCAATTTAGCCTATAGCATTTTCAAACATTTTCACATAGGTTCTATTTCATAATTTCACCCCCTTTTTCTTATGGAACAAAAATTAACTAAAATTGTCAGGTTCTATCTTAAGCTTGGCTTTCTAGAGGCCCACTAACATAATTAAACTTATGCCAACATTCACAGAATTCCCGAAAATTGGGGTGTTACAATAACAGCATGTAACTCTAGCATTTAACTACAATTAAACACGTCTGTTTGCTTATAAACTTACCTCGAACGTTATAAAACGGAACAGGGCAGCTAGTCAACAACTTTCGTTTTCCCCCAATCCAAATCTAATTTCTTTGGTTCTTGATCTTGATTGAGCTTGAATAAATGTCTAACCCTAGCTTTGTTTCTTCTTTTTCTTTGTTTTAACTTTCGGCAAGAAGAACAAATGAATGTAAAATGAATTTTGATAACTTATGTTTTAACTAATATATGTTTATTACTAAATTACTTTTATAACCTTAATGAAATAATAATAAAATCTTATAATATAAGTCCATTACTATCCAAAAAATATGTTAATGGATTTACAACATAAATACTCCAATTTAGAAAGCCATTAGCAATTAAGTCCCCTTTTAGAAATAACCACCAATTTTCCATTTTACGCGATTAAGTCCTTTTATTTAATCGGATACCTAAACAACAAAATTAAATCACGAAAATTTCACAGATATAAATTCACACAAAAAAAAAACACAGTAAATAATTTTTAAATATTTTTCTGACTCAGATTCGTGGTCTCGAAACCACCATTCCAATCAAGGTCTAAATCGGGCTGTTACATGTGATCTCTATCTAGTTCTAGCTCAGTTTTAATTGGGATCCAATTAGAAATGTACCAAAGTTTTATAATCATTTTTTTTATGCATAATGACCTATAATGATTATGTTGGTCATGATAGAATGAAGTTAGCTTTGCATGTTAGCCACATGTTAACCTTGAGTGAGGAAGTTGTGAGATATAAATATCAGTGAAAACCTTTGTAGTGGGGCTTTTCCTTCTATTTTTGTTTGCTCTATTACACTTTGAAATCCTATTAAGTGGAGCTCATTAGAGAATATGCAGTAAGTAATCGACTA
This sequence comes from Gossypium hirsutum, assembly GCF_007990345.1. Lineage (NCBI taxonomy): Eukaryota > Viridiplantae > Streptophyta > Magnoliopsida > Malvales > Malvaceae > Gossypium > Gossypium hirsutum. Next base: position 79,906,516 of record NC_053430.1, on the reverse strand, counting down.
GAAAGAAAGAGTTGTGCATGCAACAGTAGAGATAGAATAGCTAACTTCCTTGAAATCATTTGTGAGTATCCAAATTGTGTGATTCTTCTCTATGTTGTATTTTCTCTTGTGTACAGCATTAAAGTGTGGATGTCATAGTTAAGGTCCAAGTAAGAACATGGACTTAAATCCTAGAAATATGTTATATGTAATTGTTTTTGTGTATGTGCATGATTGTGGTATGATATAGAAATGACTTCCATGGGATATGAACTTGGTACCCAATTAAGATGGGTCACTGGTAGGGCACGTTAGTTGCAAACCAGAATGGCAGATATGTGTGAACACTTGTAGGGCATGATAATTGCTAACTAGATGGGGATATATGATGGGCCACTGGTAGGACTAACCTGTATAGTGGCCAGTAGTAGGGTATGTTAGTTACTAACCAGTTGGCATAAGTGTTAGGTTTTGGTAGAGCATGCTAGTTGCTAACAAGCCTAACATTATGGGTGATTCCTAAGGTAGGACATGTTAGTCGTTAACCTAGGTAAAGAACCTTAAACTCACAGGAACACTTAGGTGTTCAAAATGATATGATACAAAAGATCTATTCTGATATGTGAAATCTGAGGTTCAGCCCAAGGAAGGTTATGAAATAGTAAGTTAATATGTCTTTTTTGTATGTGTTATATGATATGTATTGAAAAGAATAAGCTAATATGATACTATGTATGTTTGTGTGATACATATATCAGTTGAGATGAAAAGAAAGATTAATGACTAATAGGGTATTTTCTAATTCCTATTGATACGTTGAAATTGTAATGTATTCATAAAGAATTGATGATTGATATATTGAATTCGCCCTAGTAATTTTTGAAAGCAAGTTTGAGTTCGTCTCAGGAGAGGTTGTGATACAAAGGTACTTGTGAGAAAATACTGTGATGATGGAGAAGCATCTATTATGTTAAGGCTATAGTGATAAGTGGAGGAAAGGATAAAAGTGTGTGACTAATCTTATGAAAAATGGTATGCTCCATATATGTGAGTACGTCTAAAATGGGGTATACGCCAAGGTTAAGTGTTCACCCATATGTCTTAGTGTATAGAGTCTAATGTATTAGTATGTGTTAAGAATTTTCAATGTATCTTTTCTTATTACTAAGTGAGCTTTGTCTATTTTTATTTTGTAACATGCATATGTTTTGGGGGTGGCTTGTAACTCTATTCTTAAAATGAATCTGTAATAAATAGCCTTCTTATTCAGTTATAGTTTTTAAAAGAATGTTACCCCTTGAGGGAATTGTCAAAGTTTGTTAAGTTCTGATTTACAAAATGATTTCTACTCGTATACTCCAAACTATTTTACAAGTAATCAAGAAACTATTATATAAGTAATCATTACTTCTAGTATTGTATTTCACAAAATAGTTTTCACTTAAAAGATTTAAATATATTTACTTTTTTTATGGCATATAACTTGTGTTTTGAAGAAGTTTTTTGAGCCTCTGCCTAGATAAGTTTATATGTATAACAATTGAACTGAATATTTAACTATGCATATGTTTGTTTTCTACCTGAGTAACACTTCAATTGACCTTCGGGGATTAGGGTGTTACAAGTGTTTATTGACGAAAAAACTGCACTTAGGGCACCAAATCCAACATATTGACACCGTATGATACCAAATCATGAATTTGCTTGTTATGCAAAATAAGGGTGTCAATATTTATTTTCCAGTATCGATATTTACTGAAAAGTATTGACACTCATATAAATATCGCTACCATTTTGGTATTCTGTTTATTTTAAAACTGTTTATATGGCCAAGTATTGATACCAAATGCCAAAATATCGATACTTAAGCTCAGAAATGGTAAAATTCTACCTTTAGAATGTTTATTTCATGCCAAAATCACCTAGACTCAAATGGTACCCCTCAGATACAATTATAGACATAAAAATCATCAACTAAGGACATACCTAATCATATCCAACATAATCACATACTTACGATTTTATATCTATCCAAAATTATAAACTAACTTCCATGTTAAACCATTTAAATTTTATCTACCATACCAAAAATATCACTTTAACAACCATCTTAAGAACCTAACCAATACGCCACAATTGGCACCTTAATCAACAATTTAAAAACCAACCAAAAGAGCACATACATAACAATCCAATAAACCTTCCAGGGCACTTTCAGTATCACCTAACCAAACATAAACTAGCCATTCAAGCAATCTCATGTTTTAAGCATTCAATTTACCAAGTCATTTCCAAGATATAATCTAAACATACCATCCATGATTCCATATCTATGCACCAACTAAGAACACATCATGTAGTATATTAGTCCTTAAACCATCATGCCATTATGCATTTAACTATAACTACTTAGCAAGATAAAATTATCATAGCCACTCTCAACCCAACCATATACATTATAAATATGATCTTCAAAATGCTAACAAGAGTTCAAACCAAAACATTAAACAAAAGCCATCCTCAGTACATCCAAGACCAAAGTGAACACATCACCAACGATTAAGTCTAGGATTACCACTAGATGTTGAGCCGATGGTCGAGTCATAAGGTACCTAACCGTGAACTCTCAGCTATTGTAAACTCGCAATTATATAGGGTTTTTCTAAATATTTTTACTACCCTTTTACTTAATAAATATGTTAATCTTGAATAATTGTTATTAAAATAAGTGAATTTTACTTAATTAGTAATATTGGGCATGAATTTATAAAGTATGTGAAATTGTGCTTAATTACATGATTTTTGTACATATTTTATATTATTTCATATTAATTTATTAATATGTGATTTTTCATTATGTAGGAGGACCATTGGAGATGTGATCGATGTGAATCAAACATGGACATAAATCCATTCATGTGGACAGCAAGACCATGAAATTGGGTCATGAGGTTGATAATTTGACCGAGTAAAATATGTGCTAAAAGATGGACATGTCTACTAAATTATTGACCTAAAAAACTGTCTAACAAGAGGGATTTAAAGCCCAGTTTCGGCCCAAGTAGATGGTTGCCCAGAAACAGGCTTTGGAGTATTTAATTGAAGGTCCTTAAAGTTGGAAAACAATTAGAAATTAGGTCAACAACTCTATTTTTGAACCCGTCCACCGTATGGATATTAATAGCCTTGGTTTGAATTAAAAATGAGAAGACTAAGTCATCCCATTCTCCTTGAAACGTGACCAGCCATGTCTGATAGAAAAAAAAAAGGAATTTGAAATATATTTTTAGCAAACTCTACCCTTTACCTTCACCTATAAATTCCATGCATCAATCCCTTAATTCTTTATCCCTTACAACTCATTTCTCTTCTCTCATTAGCATTTTCTCTACATTCCATTTCCTTTTTCCTTCCTTTGCATAGTCGCCCATTTCCCTTCCATCCTTTTAGCCAACAAAGGCTTTGTCAAAAGCATTCTTTGGCTGACCACCATAGGAACTCTTAGCAAAAGAAGCATCGAGTAGAACGAAGGAGTGAATCAGTTAGAATAGATTCCAAAGGCTACTTAGCTGAATCAGTTAGAATAGATCCGAAGGCTGCTGAACTGAATAGAGTTTACTCTTTCCTCTTGTTATTTATTTTAATTATGTTTCCTTTGAGTTTATTATTTTTGAAATCAGCAATGATATTTTAAATCCTATTCGCTAAGATGATTATGTTAATTCAATAATATATATTTTATTCATGTTTAATAAGTTTAGGCCTCAGTCAATCATGTTTTCAATTAATATCATGATGCATTTCATTCATATGTGATTGGGTGCACTCAGGTTAGCTGAGTGATCCTAACCAGATGACGACTAGTAGACACATATTGAAAACTGCAATGCTCAATTTAGATCCTTAAACCCGACTAGGTTGAGGTTCATAATATCTTTAGTTAGCTCTATTATCTTGCATGGTTTTTAGGTTTATGTAATTAAACTATTGCAAACGTAAATGTCCCTGTGACCTTACATAAATGCTAAGAGGCCCTTAGTTAATATGATCAGTAAAATGCATATTTAGTAAAAGACTCCAAAAGGACTTAATAAGGTTTCCAAACCATGAAAGATCGAGTTGCCATGGAAGTATTTTCGAACATTATTAAGCATAATAAAGTAAATTGAATTGATTAACATAATTATCTTAACCCATTTAATATTGATTGTTTTTGTTGCTAAAGCCATTCATTCATACATTTAGGTAAATTGCATCTAGATTAGAATTGCATAGGGATCAATATTTGCATCTAGTTAATTTACTTAGTTTAATCATCACTATCCAAATTATTTATTTTACAAATAATTGAATTTTTACAATCCCTGTGGAGACAATAACTCATTTTACTTGCTTATTACTTGGACGACTATGTACACTTGCACAAACTGCGTTACAGCTAATCGTCAATAATTTTATCTTTTCCTTTCTTTTTCGAGGGATCCGAGTTGACGTTACCAAATTGAAAGCCAAAGATGAAAACCCTTGATGGCCGAACTTTCATTCTTCTTCCTCTAGCTTTCATGAGTATGGGGGAGTAAAGAGATTTTGATTTTTCTTTCATCCCACTCAAATGTTTTACTTATGTTATTTTTTTTTATAAATTTTCATTATATTATTAAAATTATATAACATTATACATATATATTAAGCTTTCCAACCGACCATAAAAACACTACGGTATATTTGCTATTTAAGACCCTCACATTAAATTCTAATTGTAAATTTCCTTAATAGTTGAGCTTTTGAAACTTTTACAATTTAGTTCCTGTACTCCAGTTAAGTACCAATTCAACAAAATTACCTAACCAAAATTCATTTCAGTTCTAACATATCTCTATAATTATTTAATAAAAATATTTACGAGTACGATTTATGGAATCAAGGTTTCGAAACAACATTTTCCAACACCACTAACTTTTGGGTCATTACATGGGAGAATGATGAATTACTAGACTAACAATTGGTCTCGATTGGGAGCAATTAAGGACATCTTGCATTGACCACTTTTGAGGGATGAAAGCCTATGGACCAATCAAGTTAGAGAGAGGTGGGAAGTATTAGGGCCTCAATGCATTTCAACCCGGCTACCTCCAGTTTTTCTTGAGGCTTTTTGTAGTACCCTATACCCAACATGATCGACAGGTCTAGATACCGAATGTCAGCCACAATTCGAATATATTAACAATTTTTTTCTAATTTTACTACGTACTTAGACAACCCAACTTTTACAACAACTAAGTATAACTAAGTTTCATTTAAAATAAATTATTACAGCTTTGGTACCTTAAGTAAACATGAAAATTATTTACTAGATTTAAATTAATGATGAAATTACAGATGTAATGAATTTAGACCCTGAGGCGTGGCCTCTGAGGGTGCCCCTCTATATACATGAGTCAACTATCACGCCCAACTTTTAACTCTGGTGGAGACTGACTTGATCCCTCCACTTGATTTACAAATCTTTATCTACCTTGCATCCAAATGAAAATTTTTATAAGTTCAAAGGAACTTAGTGAGGTCTATTCATACAAATTTATAAAAGACTACTTCATTTTTAAGAAAAAGATGTAACAACCCGTTTTTAGTCAAATAGGAACAGTGGTTTTGGGACCACAAATCTGAAGTCAAAATAATTATTTTAATATTATTTTAAGGTCTACATCATGATAGTATGTTTGTGTGAAAATTTCATTAAGAAATTTTATCATTTGAGTGTTTAATTCGATAAAAAAGACTAAATCACGTAAAGTGCAAAACTTTAGTTCTATTAGATAAAGGTGTTTATTAGCTATGGTTTTTAAATTGGAGGCCCTTAAATGGTAATTAAACCATTTGGAATGTGAGTGGAAATTTTTGGACATCTTTTAAGTGTTTTTAATGGTTTATTAACAAGGTTAATAAAGTAATTTAGTAAATTAAATAAGTAAAATAACAAAACAACAAAAGCCATCATCTTTTAATCTATCATCTTCGACTGAAATTGAAGAAGAAAAACAAGATATTAGGGTTCTTCATTTGACCATTTTAAATCCTTGCAATTAGGTATGATTTTTGTTTCGTTTTTAACGATTTTTATGTTTTTGAGTTCGTTGCAGCTTAATCTAGCTAGCCCAAGGACTATTTTGTAACACCCCAAACCTGACCTAGACGTTATGACCGGATCCGACGTGCCACATCAAAACGTTAAAACATTTTTTCATTCTAAGTCTTGGAAATCGTACTTGATGTTTAAAGGATTAATTCATTTAGGGTTAAAGTGAATGGGAGCTGCGCACTAGGTAGGAAACCGGAAAAAGGAGGTGAGTCCATCGGACTGCTTAAGTACCAAGCTCTTTCGGATCCAATCCTAGACATGCACACCGCCATTGCCACACTCTAACATCGCGTATATTTTTAGGTTACCAATGAAATTATGTCTATTTTAGAATAAAATGTATTTAAGTTTGTAAAACGTTATCATAGCAGAAGCCTTGTTTGTAATCGTGTTACTTCGAAATCAGTTTATGTTTTTGGAAAACGAACCCTAGATCTAGCCCATTTTGATAGTTAATATAATTTAAGGTCATCATGATAAGTTATAAATCGAAACCCAATTAAAAATAATCATAAGCGGCCTTATTACATAACAAAACCCAAATCATCAAAGTAAAGAAAATTGAAGTCCAAATCACCAGAAGAGATCCATATTGCAGAACGAGTGGCCACTCCGAATCCCTCGCAGCTCCAAGCCCACTATGGCTGGGGATCACCTACATGGATGAAAATAGGGGATGAGTTTGGGGAAACTCATTGTGTAAAATTAACCCAACCATAGCCCATATCAGCTTAAACCACAGAAACAGAATAAATTGGCCTTAGCCCAGAACAGAATACAGAATTAAGCCCATAGGCCCATAATAGATCAGATCAGATATTTCATGTATATGCAAAACCCAACACATAACCAACCACATACACCCCCTTACCAACCTTTCACCATGTGGGGAGACTACACGACCCACCCAACCGCTACACGTCACAGAATTATGCAACATGGCTGCCAGAACAGATAATGTGACAGAGTCACCAGATACAGATAATCGTGGCAGAGCCACCAGATCAGATAATTGTGGCATAGCCACCAGGACGCTTCCTCCAAAATATAACCCATGTCCCCATGCAACAAATATTCATTCATGGCATACATCATACATATTTAAATCAACATGCTTTTCAGACAAAATTAACCCTAGGGGCATATTGGTCATTTACACCTAGGGGTATTATGGTAATTTTCCATACATAAGGGTATAGTAGTGATTTAGCTACTTCTAGGGTTTTCATGCATATCCTATCCATTTACGTACTATCAAAATACTTACCGCGCATACTTACCAAATTGAGCCCGTTGGCCCATGAACCCGATTTTTGGCCCATTAAGCCCACCTTATCAAAATGTACAAAATCGCGCGTACTACAGTTTATTACCTTCAAAATACCAAACATGCAAACCCAACTATCTTACGAGCATTCGCACACTCGCAAACTCCCAAAATACCAACTTTCCGGCATTTCGGCTTTTCGGCTTTTGCCGATCTAGTCTATGAGAGGGTGTCAGTTACATACCTATTTTGCGACGATTCGTTGTCGAGATCCACGCACGAACTGCCTACAATTAAATCACTAACATATTACTCTAGATATCGAATTAATACTGAGTAAATAGCCCCTTACCATATTCGGCCAAACATGCTTAGAACCTTTTTGCTCTTACCTTGTTGCCGAACTATGTCTTAAATCCAAAGATCTGATCGTTCCACTTGTCCAATCCGTTGATCAGCAGCCTCTAAATCGCAGCATTTACCAAAGCAGAACAGTTATTACAACCCTTAGGGCTACAAGTCCAAATCGACAGCCTCCCTAACATTTAGGGATTTCTGCCTTTCCTAAAATATGAAAGAAAGACTATGTTCTGAAACTACTTACCACCGATTCCTTCGAACAATGTTTCCAATTGATACCTACTTAAATCCAATGCCGCTCTACCCTCAAACGATCACCAAAGTCAAGCCTTCAGTGTTTTCAATATTCGGCTAAGTCCCTATGAAAGTGAGGTTTTTGGCTTTTTTGCAACTGTGTAGAAAAAGATGAATTAATAGGGTTTTACTGTGGTCTTGTCGAGGAGGAAAGAATCGTCCAAAGATGATAAGCAAAATAAGAGAATTTTGCTAGGAAAAATCGGCACAGAAGAAAGTGTAGCTTTCGGGATTTCGGCTTTTTATGGCCAAAGGCTATGAAAGTTTTGAAACGTCTGAAGGGAAGGATGGAGATGAACAAGAGGTTAGAAGGGTTCGGCTATGAATGAGAAAGGAGAATAAGAAAAAGGTTGATGAATAGAGGGAGAAAAATGAAGAGGGAAATGGTCAGCAAACGGCCCAACTTCCCCTTAATGCCGAATTATACTGACCTTAACCCTAGCCGAATTTTGCCTCCCTAAAGCTCCCATTGGCCGGCCAACTCTTGCTCCTCAAGAGTCCATTATTCGGCCAACACAGCTCTCCCTAATCAGCTCCTAAATTCTCTCCCTTATCCACTTCTTACTCAATCTCCTGAGCAACTCCAACTCTTCCTAACAGTCTTTCACTTCAGTTCCACTACTTACCATTTCCATTCATAAAAATTAATCCCTTATTTGCTGTCATTGTGACTTGAACCTGGGTCCTCCCAATCATCCACATGCCACTTATAGCATTCCTAGTGGCGTCACTTAGCCACTTTACCACATGCTTCCTTGTGATTTATTTTACACAATTAATACCTAAAAGCCCAATTAACCAGAACCCCTTTTTCTTATGAAATTAAAATTAATTAAAACTACCGGGTTTTACCTTAAGCTTGGGCCTTCTAGAGGCCCACTAACATACTTAATCCTACGACAAACAAACAGGACACAGAATTTTTAAATTTTTCCAACATTTTTAAAATTCCCGAAAATTGGGGCGTTACAACTCTACCCTCCTTAAAGAAATTTCGTCCTCGAAATTTACCTGGTTCGAACAGATGAGGGTATTGTTGCTGCATCGCCTCCTCTAGCTCCCAAGTAGCTTCCTCTCTGCCATGATTATGCCAAAGCACCTTTACTAATGGGACAGATTTCCTTCTCAGAATCTTAACATCTCGATCCAAAATTTGCACTGGCTTTTCCTCAAAAGTCAAATCAGTTTGCACCTGAATTTTTGCAACCAGCATGACATGAGTAGGGTCAGAACGATAATGCCTTAACATGGAGATGTTGAAAACATCGTGAATCCTGTCCAACTCTGGAGGTAATTCCAACTGATAAGCTACTGGGCCTACTCGCTTCAAAACTCGATAAGGCCCAATGAACCGCAGACTCAACTTGCCTTTCTTACCAAACCTCAATATCTTCTTCCAAGGAGAAACCTTTAAAAAGACCATATCCCCTACTGAGTACTCAATCTCCTTACGCTTCAAATCTGTATACGATTTTTGCCTATCAGATGCTTCTTTCAAACGGTCCCTAATTATTCTGACCTTAGCCTCAGTATCAGCCACCAATTCTGGTCCAAGAACTTGTCGCTCCCCTAGCTCCGTCCAACAACTAGGTGTACGACACCTTCGACCATATAGTGCTTCATACGGTGCCATTCGAATACTCGCCTGATAACTGTTATTGTACGCAAATTCTGCTAACGGTAGGTAGTCCTCCCAACTACCTCGAAAGTCAATCACGCATCCCCTTAACATGTCCTCCAGAATCTGAATAACCCTTTCCGACTGACCACCAGTTTGGGGATGGAAAGCCGTATTGAAGTTCAACCGCGTCCCCAATGGCTCATGCAACTTTTGCCAAAACCGAGATGTGAATCTGGGATCCTGGTTAGAGATAATTGAAACTGGGACTCCATGAAGTCGCACAATCTTCGCCACATACAGTTTGGCTAACTTTTGAAGCGAAAAGTCGGTACGTACTGGTATGAAATGGGCCGATTTGGTCAACCTATCCACAATCACCCATACCGAGTCTTTCTTCGATGGTGTCAACGGCAACCTACTCACAAAGTCCATGGTTACCCTCTCCCACTTCCAAAGTGGTATCTTTACCAGCTGTAACAGTTCAGAAGGTAATTGATGCTCAGCTTTCACATGTTGGCACGTCAAACATTTTCCTACAAACTCCGTCACTTCTCGCTTAAGTTCAGGCCACCAGTACAATTCTCGCAAGTCGTGATACAACTTATTCCCTCCAGGATGCATGGGACATAGTCTCCCATGAGCTTCCTTCAATATTGTTTGCCTCAAGTTAGAGTCCTTCGGAACACAAATTCTTCCTTGGAAACACAGAACTCCATCACCATTTAAACCGAACTCAGAAGTTTTCCCTTCCTTAACTTGTTGAAAACGAGCGACCAAAGACTCATCTTCCAACTGCTTTTCCTTAATCTAGTCCACCCAGGTTGGCCTTACTTGCAATTCAGCCAACAAACTACCATCATCATACAAACTCAAACGAGCAAACATTGCTCTCAGATCAGATACGGTTCTACGACTCAAAGCATCGGCTACCACATTAGGCTTTCCTGGGTGATACTCGATTGAACAGTCATAATCCTTATGCAACTCAATCCATCTCCTTTGCCTAAGGTTCAGCTCCTTCTGAGTCAACAAATACTTAAGACTCTTATGGTCTGTGTATATAATGCACCTCTCTCCGTACAGGTAATGTCTCCAAATCTTAAGTGCAAAAACCACTGCTGCTAATTCCAAATCATGAGTAGGATAGTTCCCCTCGTGAGGCTTAAGCTGCCGTGACGCATATGCAACCACCTTACCCTACAGTATTAACACACAGCCCAAACCTACATGTGATGCGTCGCTGTACACAGTAAAATCCTTCCCAGACTCCGGCTGAATTAACATAGGTGCTTCAGTCAAAACTTTCTTCAACTTTTCAAAAGCTTCCTGCTGGGTCTCAGTCCATACAAATGGTACCCCTTTCCTTATGAGTTTAGTCAGAGGTGCAGCCAACACCGAAAAACCTTCCACAAACCTTTTGTAGTATCCTACCAATCCCAGGAAACTCCGTATCTCCGATACTGACCTAGGCGGCTTCCACTCTAAAACTGCTTCATTTTTTCGAGGATCCACCTTAATCCCCTCAGCAGAGACCACATGTCCTAAGAAAGTTACCTCTCTCAACCAGAATTCACACTTGCTGAACTTTGCATAAAGTTTCTTCTCCCTTAACACTTGTAGCACTATACGGAGATGCTCATCATACTTTGCTTCCGTTTCAGAATATACCAGAATATCGTCAATAAAGACGACTACGAATTGATCCAGAAATGGTTGAAACACCCGATTCATCAGATCCATAAATGCTGCAGGAGCGTTCGTCAGCCCAAATGGCATAACCAGAAATTCGTAATGACCATACCGAGTCCTGAATACCATCTTATGGATATCCGTCTCCTTGACCCTTAACTGATGATATCTAGATCTAAGGTCGATCTTAGAAAATACAGAAGCCCCCTTAAGCTGGTCAAATAGATCGTCAATCCTTGGCAGTGGATACTTATTCTTAATGGTCAGTTTGTTCAACTAGCAATAGTCAATGCACATCCGCATTGTACCATCCTTCTTCTTCACGAATAACACTAGTGCTCCCCATGGAGACACGCTTGGCCTAATAAAGCCCCTATCCAACAACTCTTGAATTTGTGCCTTTAGCTCCACCAACTCCTTCGGTGCCATCCTATATGGTGCGATAGACACTGGCGTCGTTCCAGGCAACAAGTCGATTCCAAACTTCACTTCTCGGTTTGGAGGTAATCCCAGAAGCTCCTCCGGAAAAACATCTTGAAACTCCTTTACGGTCTTGACCTTATCCACTGTCAATCCCTTCTCTTCCGACTGGCTTACGAATGCCAAATAGGCCTCACAACCTTTTCGAATCCACTTTTTGGCCCTCAATGCCGACACCACATTAGACAAATAATCCCTTCGCTCACCTATCATCATAACCTCCTTAGCCTCCGTGGTCCTTAACACCATTCGTTTTGCAGCACAATCCAAAGTCGCCCTATGCTTAACAAGCCAGTCCATTCCCAGAATGAGGTCAAACTCTCCGAACGGCAACTCCATTAGATCTCCTGGAAAGATCCTACCTTGAGTTTCTAGGGGTACATCCCTATACAGTTTGTCTACCCTAACCGAGTGGCCCAAAGGACTTAACACAGAGACCCCACTCACTATCTTTTCAGAATGCACTCCCAATGACCCAGATATGGCACATGCAACATAGGAATGAGTAGATCCAATATCCACCAAAGTAGTATACGGCATGCTAGAAACCAAAAACGTACCAGTTATGATGTCCAGTGCATCGCCCTCCTCTCGACAACGAGCCGCATACACCAACGCTGGCTGTCGAGCCTCAACATTTTCGGCACCCCTGCCAGGCGCCCCTTGACCTCGACCATTTCCATTTCCATTTTTGCCCCTACCTTGTCCACGTCCTCTCGGTGTTTGTGGTCCACCTTTGGCGGGTTGAACAACCCTCAGTACAGCAACCTGAGCCTGATCAGCTCTCTATGGGCAGTCCTTAACTCTATGCTCCATAGATCCACATCGGAAACAAGCACTGGAACGTTTCCTACACTCACCCAAATGTACCTTTCCACAGTCTCCACAAATTGGCGGTCTAACCACATTCACCGGAGCTGCTCAAACTGGCTCCTCCACTCTCGCCCTTTTGACATTCTTATTTGCTCCACCAGAAGGTCCAGAATCCCTCCGGAAATGGTTCTGATCTTTCTCACGGTTTTGCCTCTCAGTACGCTTTACCTCTTCAACTATCTTAGCTTTTTCCACCAGAACCGCGAAATCTCGCTCCCTCTGCGGAGCAATCAGCACCTTAAGGTCATCTCTGAGTCCATCCTCAAAGCGAACGCTACGCTCATACTCCGTAGCGACTATCCCCACAGCATACCGGCTCAGCCTCAGAAACTCAGCCTCATACTCAGCAACAGTTTTACATCATTGGACCAGATTCAGGAATTCCTTCCTGCGAGCATCCACATAACTTGCCCCGACGTACTTTCCTTTAAAGGCTGTCTTAAACAGCTCCCAAGTAACCCTATTAGCTGCGGTTCCATCCCTCACGGTGAGCCACCACTGATAAGCCTCATCTCGCAGTAGCGATACGGCCCCCTTCAGCTTCTGCTCCACCGAGCAGTCCAAGTCATCCATAATTCGTTTTGTGGCCTCCAACCAATATTCTGCCACATTCGGGGCTACACCAGATACGCCCCTAAAGATCACCGCTTCGTTAGCTCAGAGCCGTTCAAAAATCGATCCTCGAATTTCGTTGCCCGAACTTGTCCCGGCACCCCTTCCAGAACTCGAAGCATAGCCTGTGACAGGGCGTCATCCCCGACACCACGATCATGAGACTCCACTTCTGTTGCCGATGGTATCGGTGCATCTGCCTCCGGCATATGTCTCGAAGATGAAGATACCGCTCGAGCCCTTCCTCGGCCACATCCACGACCTCTTCCACGAGTGGCTTTTGTACTCATATCGTATTATCTGATTATGAATTTTATGCATTAATATCATTCCAATGTTTATTACAAATGTTTTATGATTCAGACAGTAATTCAGAGTTGGTTTTCGCAGAATCGATGTCTAGCTACAGTTTCAGTCTTTTAGCAAGCTTTTCTAGGATTTCAGTAGCATCCTATCTAGAGTTTCTAGTAAAGTTTCAGTACAGACAGATAATTCAAAATATATTCAGAAAAATTCAGAATACTTACAGGCTTGGGTTGGAGATTCGGAATGCCACCTTCAGAAGTCCAGATTTTAAAAACAGATTTTTTTTTGAAATCTTCGTTTTTGTAAACCCATTCCACAGCCGAGTTGTTGCAACTTGGCTCTGATACCACAAAATGTAACACCCCAAACCCGGCCTAGACGTTATGACCGGATCCAACGTGCCACATCAAAACGTTAAAACATTTTTCATTCTAAGTCTAGGAAATCGTACTTGATGTTCAAAGGATTAATTCATTGAGGGTTAAAGTGAATGGAAGCTGCGCACCAGGTAGGAAACCGAAAAAAGGAGGTGAGTCCATCGGACTGCTTAAGTGCCAAGCTCTTTCGGATCCAATCCTAGACATGCACACCGCCATTGCCACACTCTAACATCGCGTATATTTTTAAGTTACCATTGAAATTATGTCTATTTTAGAATAAAATGTATTTAAGTTTGTAAAACGTTATCATAGCAGAAGCCTTGTTTGTAATCGTGTTACTTCGAAATCAGTCTATGTTTTTGGAAAACGAACCCTAGATCTAGCCCATTTTGATAGTTAATATAATTTAAGGTCATCATGATAAGTTATAAATCGAAACCCAATTAAAAATAATCATAAGCGGCCTTATTACATAAAAAAACCCAAATCATCAAAGTAAAGAAACTTGAAGTCCAAATCACCAGAAGAAATCCATATTGCAGAACGAGTGGCCACTCCGAATCCCTCGCAGCTCCAAGCCCACTATGGCTGGGGATCACCTACATGGATGAAAATAAGGGATGAGTTTGGGGAAACTCATTGTGTAAAATTAACCCAACCATAGCCCATATCAGCTCAAACCACAGAAACAGAATAAATTGGCCTTAGCCCAGAACAGAATACAGAATTAAGCCCATAGGCCCAAAACAGATCAGATCAGATATTTCATGTATATGCAAAACCCAACACATAACCAACCACATACACCCCCTTACCAACATTTCACCATGTGGGGAGACTACAAAACCCACCCAACCGCTACACGCCACAGAATTATGCAGCATGGCTGCCAGAACAGATAATGTGACAGAGTCACCAAATACAGAAAATCGTGGCAGAGCCACCAGATCAGATAATTGTGGCATAGACACCAGGACGCTTCCTCCAAAATATAACCCATGTCCCCATGCAACAAATATTCATTCATGGCATACATCATACAGATTTAAATCAACATGCTTTTCAGACAAAATTAACCCTAGGGGCATATTGGTCATTTACACCTAGGGGTATCATGGTAATTTTCCATACATAAGGGTATTGTAGTGATTTAGCTACTTTTAGGGTTTTCATGCATATCCTATTCCTTTACGCACTATCAGAATACTTACCGCGCATACTTACCAAATTGAGCCCGTTGGCCCATGAACCCGATTTTTGGCCCATTAAGCCCACCTTATCAAAATGTACGAAATCACACGTACTATAGTTTATTACCTTCAGAATACCAAACATGCAAACCCAACTATCTTACGAGCATTCGCACACTCGCAAATTCCCAAAATACCAACTTTTCGGCATTTCAGCTTTTCGGCTTTTGCCGATCTAGTCTATGAGAGGGTGTGAGTTACACACCTGTTTTGTGACGATTCATTGTCGAGATCCACGCACTAACTGCCTAAAATTAAATCACTAACATATTACTCTAGATATCGAATTAATACTGAGTAAATAGCCCCTTACCATATTCGGCCAAACATGCTTAGAACCTTCTTGCTCTTACCTTGTTGCCGAACTATGTCTTAAATCCAAAGATCTGATCATTCCACTTGTCCAAGCCCTTGATCAGCAGCCTCTAAATCACACCATTTACCAAAGCAGATCAGTTATTACAACCCCTTAGGGCTACAAGTCCAAATCGACAGCCTCCCTAACATTTAGGGATTTCTGCCTTTCCTAAAATATGAAAGAAAGACTATGTTTTGAAACTACTTACCACCGATTCCTTCGACCAATGTTTCCAATTGATGCCTACTTAAATTCAATGCCGCTCTACCCTCAAACGATCACCAAAGTCAAGCCTTCAGTGTTTTCAATATTCGGCTAAGTCCCTATGAAAGTGGGGTTTTCGGCTTTTTTGCAACTGTGTAGAAAAAGATGAATTAATAGGGTTTTACTGTGGTCTTGTCGACAAAAACTTGAGGTTTAAAGGAGGAAAGAATCGGCCAAAGATGATAAGCAAAATAAGTGAATTTTGCTAGGAAAAATCAGCACAGAAGAAAGTGTAGCTTTCGGGATTTCGGATTTTTATGGCCAAAGGCTATGAAGGTTTTGAAACGTCTGAAGGGAAGGATAGAGATGAACAAGAGGTTAGAAGGGTTCGGCTATGAAGGAGAAAGGAGAATAAGAAAAAGGTTGATGAAGAGAGGGGAGAAAAATGAAGAGGGAAATGGTCAGCAAACGGCCCAACTTCCCCTTAATGCCGAATTTATGCTGACCTTAACCCTAGCTGAATTTTGCCTCCCTAAAGCTCCCCTTGGCCGGCCAACTCTTGCTCCTCAAGAGTCCATTATTTGGTCAACACAGCTCTCCCTAATCAGCTCCTAAATTCTCTCCCTTATCCCCTCCTTACTCAATCTCCTGTGCAACTCCAACTCTTCCTAACAATCTTTCACTTCAGTTCCACTACTTACCTTTTCCATTCATAAAAATTAATCCCTTATTTGTTGTCATTGTAACTTGAACCTGGGTCCTCCCAATCATCCACACGCCACTTATAGCATTCCCAGTGGCGTCATTGAGCCACTTTACCACATGTTTCCTTGTGATTTATTTTACACAATTAATACCTAAAAGCCCAATTAACCAGAACCTCTTTTTCTTATGGAATTAAAATTAATTAAAACTATCGGGTTTTACCTTAAGCTTGGGCCTTCTAGAGGCCCACTAACGTATTTAATCCTACGACAAACAAACAGGACACAGAATTTTTAAATTTTTCCAACATTTTTAAAATTCCCAAAAATTGGGGCGTTACATATTTTGTAAAACTATTAAAGGTTTAAGGTTTTTCCATTGATGAATTTATGAGTATTTTGATGTTTGATGATAGATTATGAATGTTTGATGATAGTTATACAAGTTTTACTACGTAATTTTTAGGGAAAATACAAATTAGGGATTAAATTGTGAAATGTGAAAACTTTGTGCTTAAAATGTGAAATAAATGAAAAACATGGGCTGATATGTGTACTAGGAAAATTCGACTAGCATGAGTTGGTATTAAATTGTATGAATTTGTGATTTTATGAAATAAGGACTAAATTGTAAAAGTTGTGAAATGCTTGAGGTAACAGTACAAATGTGCTTTAATGGGTGTTTTGCATTAAATTGAATAGAGTGATTATTAAATAAGTTAATTTGATATTATATAGATCAAGAAAAGTGAAATTCGGATCTAGATCGGGGGAAAAATAAAGTATTCGACTAATCGACCTATTTCATCGTTTTTGTGAACCAAGGTAAGTTTGTATGATTAATAAGCTTAATGTTATATGTGTTTATATGCTTACATACTATAATTGTGATATTACGACACTACGAAATCTATCGATAAAGCATTGACACGGTGAGAATCCCGGTTGAACCTTAGGAATAGATAGGATACTAGTGACATGTCATTAAGGGTTATTGTGATTGTGTGTTTCGGGTGCTGGTCCTGTAAGTCCTACCGGTGGCTGAGTATACCGGCATGTGTTGTGGTTACTTAATAGCTTGTGTGAGCAGCACCGTGTAGCTACGTCTTGACTGACAGCTTGTGTAAGCAGGCCCGTTGATAGCTCGAGAGTGAGCATATATGTGATATGAGATTGAAATAGCATTGGCTATGTATGTGGCACTTAGGTGCGAGATTCCCGAGTATCCAATATTATTCCAAATAGTTCAACGGGAAAAGATGATGGTATGAGAATATAAGCAATGATCCAGATCAATTCAGGTACTCGTGATAAGTTTGACAAGTAAGTGATAATTGATAAATTCATATGAAAAGTAAGTGAAAGTTAATAATTTATACATGATACATGGAACTATGGCAATGTACAAATTGTTGAATTGAATGTATTACTTATGTTCTTTAAATTGTGCATGAATAGGCAATTTATACTTATTAATCATATGAACTTACTAAGCTATAAAGCTTACTTTGTTTAATTTTTTGTGTTTTATAGTGAAAGCAAGCTAGCTCAAATTCGAGGACCGCCGGAGACTTCATCGCACTATCCAATTACCACTTTGGTACTTTTAAACTTAAGTATTTTGAGTATATGGCATGTATAGGAGTTTGGTTATTTTTGTACATATGTGTTAGCTATGAATTTAGCCATTTGAATTGGCTTGTAAATGTCTAAAGTTCGGTTTTGTATATAGCTATGGAGGTTGGCTTAATTTGTTTGGATTTGGTTGTGTATATAATTTGTTTGGATTAACAGGCTGAAATTACCCTGGGCTACCATTTCTGTCTTCGCCTTATGGGAAATTTGGCTAATTAGAAATGCATGTGTTTGGTAAATCTCGTACTCTTGGAAATTTTGTAAGTAAAGTCCTTGCAGCGACAGGTGAATTCGTTGCCATTTCTCCAAAAATTTGAAGAATTTCCATCCTGACATTTAGTCTAGTGTCTTAAAAAGCACCCCTTAGGGGTTGGTACAAACTTAATATGGATGGCTCTTCTTTAGGTTATCCGAGAAAAGCAGAAGCGAGGGCCTTAATTCGAAACCATGATGGAAAATGGATTGTTGGTTCTTATAGACACATACCAAGATCAACTAGGGTGGAAGCAGAATTGTGGGCTCTTAGAGATGGGCTCCAATTAGCAAAAAACTTAAATTTAGAAAGAGTTGAAATTGAAGTAAATGCTACCACTGTTATCCATTTTATGACATGAGTTGCCTTGTAATATTTGACTATGACCTTTGGTTCATGAATAAAACTGCTCTTCCGATTTATGACTATTAGTTACTTCAAGCATATCTTTTGAAAAAGGGGAACAAATATGCGTTAGCTTGGTTAGGGAGGAACTTCCAACCCTCTTCTCCCTCGGATGTTTAACATTTCCATAATTTGCTTTGTATTTGCAGTTCTCCACCTAGTTTTGTTGAACCCCCTAGTAGCTGATAGGTAGGGGTGTACTATGTATCAAACAATATTTTAGGTGTGTGTTTAATGAAATCTAGTTCCCTTCTCGATAAAAAAAAAGTATATTTCAAGAGCTAAATCGAGAATTAAGTCATAAACAAAGCCTAAAAAACATGGAGCATACATGGTTGAGATTATTGTGGTTTCAAGTAAACTCTTTCCTCGATGTGTTCCTGATTTAGAAGCAGAGTTAATGCCAGACAAAATGTAAAAGTAGGGTGAATGAGAATTAAACAAACAAAAATGTAAAAGTAGGATGAATGAGAATTAAACAATCTTTTTGAAATAAATGTAGTCTGCCAATGTCATAGAAAAGCTCAAATCGTTACTCGTCTGATCTAAGCAGGAATTAAACGGAGCCATGCCACATTAAAAAGTGATTATCATATGCAAATCAAAGAACAGTATGAACAGAACATGAACATTTAATCCCATTACTTGGGATTGAACTCTTATTCCCTCTGCATTCATTTACACAACTCTTTCACATAACCTCGCCCACAATTACATTTCTTAATGCTTTAAACACTCGTATCAGATTCAAGTTTTTGTTAAAAGAAGAAACGCCATAATGAACTTTTAAAGCAACTAGTTTTTAAGAAAACACCACTGCAACACTCAACTGTGTTGCAATCAAATGCTTGTAAAAAACACACAAGATTCACCACCAGCTTACTCATCTTTCTCAACTTTCTTGCCATTAAAGAACGTGGATAAATTTGGCGCCGCCTTTCTTTTCTTCTTAATCATGAATTCAGTTGATCCACCCTCCGATATTGCAGGCGATGTGGATTTATGGTGCTTTGCTCTTCGTGATGGGGTTGAACTGCCATTGCTTTTCATGGACCTAAGCAAAAGTGATTGCCTATTTTGTGAATCCACATTTTTGTTTGCTGGAAGTGATACGCCATGCTCCTCCTCCACTCTCAACACTCTAAGCTCTCTATGAGCTAAATCAGTTTTCATCAATATCTCTCTCTCACTAGCCTTCAAAGCTTCAATCCATGCCTGAGCTGCCGCAACCTTTTTATCCGCGATCTCTTCAGCTCCAACTGCATGTCCAGTTAAATACTCGTACTCAAATCTTGAGATTGTGACAGTGGAACTATGGTTAGATGCTGAAGCTCTAGATTGCATTGTAGCCTCTATCAGAGATCTTAACTTTTCTAGAGCTAAAGCTTCTGATGACTTAACTGCCTCAAGTTCTTGCATAGCTGCCTGCAATTTTTCATCCGTTAAATCTATTTCAGACTCAGTTTTCTGAATTTCTGCCTTAATAGTTGCAGTGTCTTCTGTAACAAGCATCTTCTCTTTCTTTGATGCCTCTGCTTCTGCCCTTAGCTGTTCAAGTGTAAGGGAAAGGCTAGCCACAGTTGATTTAGCCTTCTCTTCAGTTGTAGCCACTGCTTCCAACTTGGATTTGGCTCTCACCAGCTTTGAATTGAGGCTTTGAACTTTCAGATCTGCCTTTTCTTCTGTTTTCTTCAACCTTGCCGTTTCTTCTGTAACATGTTTCAGCTCATTTCTTATGATATCCATGGAGGACATATACTGAAAACTTTCATCTTTAATTAAAGCCAATTCTTTCTTAGCTGCCTCCAATTCTTTTGTGATCAACTCCAAGGAAACCGAAGGTTCCACTTCTTCAGCACTTCGGAAACTATCATCTTGTTGCTTCAAGCCATCATCAGCTTTCTGAACCACTTCCTCTTGTCCCATAACTTGCTTTAGTTCATCTTGCAAGTGATTAATATTAGACAAAGTGACACCCAATTTGGTTTCCAACTCTTTGGACTGATCAATCTCTTCAGTTACGTCCTTCATTTTCTTCTTTGTTTCCTCCATCCTAAACGAGAATTCACCGGCTTCTTTCTCTCTTTGAGCTTCAATTTCTCCAACTTCTTTCAGAGCCTCAATCTGAGCAAATTCAACCAGCACATGTTCCTCGTTAGCTGCCTCAATTTGTTTGCTAAGTGCTTCAGCAGAGGCAGCATTTGACAACATTGTAAAGCTTGAGTCTTCAAATTCCTTCTTTGCTCTTGCTTTCTCTGCCATAACAGATGCCATATCAAGCTTAAGCTGACTCAATTCTTTTTTCACCACTTGCAGTTCTCTCATCACTTCTTCATACTGATAACTTTCAAGACTCCTGTTCTCCACATCCAACGCCTTGTTTTCAAGGTACCCGTTTTTCCTTAAAGACTCAATATCACTCATCCTTGACTTAGCCTTAAAATTTGATTCCTCAACCATAGAAGCCAGATCCCTATCTGTTCCCCTTGAACTGAAGAGCTCTGATTCTGCAGTTTTTCTACTTTCTTTGTATCTATTCTTGTCCCTTCTTGCCCTATGAAGCTGCTTTACTCTTGAAGAAGGCTTCTTAGCCACAGTTATATCCCACAAATGACAACTTTGTCAGTGATATTGAGAAACTATAAATTCCTATAATTGCATATATATATATAAACAAAAAGGGTTCTCACAATTTCAGTGGTAACAAAATTATACCTCTGGAGAATCCTCCTGGGGTTTCTTCAATGAAGAATTTCCATCCAAAATCATCTCTCCATAAATGTTAACAGCAGTTTTAACTGACCCAATTCTTCTTCCATCTTCATACCTTTTCCTCTCCATTCTTCAACCTGTTCCATTGACAAACCAAAACAAAACAAAAAAAAAAAGTTTGAATATATCTATATATATATATTTATACAAAAGCCTGGAATTTCCATAAACCAAAACAAAACTACACATTGGCAAATTCCCATCAAGTATAAACATGTTTAAAAGAAATGGCAAATTGGAATAGGAACAGGAAGTTAAAAACTAAGAAAGAAGAGCATACCAGGAGATTGTAAAGTTGGAAAAGGGAGAAATGGTGGGTGAAAATAAAAGCATAAATGGAACAAGAAAAAATATTTTGGGAAGAGTTAAATTAATAGGAAGGTCGTTAAGTACTAAAAGGTAAATACAAAGGAAATGGAATAAAAGATAAAACGGCAGGAAAAGAAAAGAAAGTGAATCTGAATCTTGATGATCGGCTAATAATAATATTATTATTGCATTTTGGATGCAACGCTAGTCGCTACCTGGCTCATTTTTGTTTGAGGTGCTATTGTTATTGTTATCGAAATTTTTTAAACTAAAATTATATAAATTTAATTTGTTATTGGCAATATGATATATTAATAGATTACTATCTACATTTTAATACTAAATATTTTATATATATGATTGTACATTTTAATAATTAAATCAAAATTCACAAGTGGTTATACTTGAAGAAGAAACAAGAATAAAATTTAGGGAAAGAAAAAATAGAGCTGATAAGTTGTTGGTTTAACTGGAGGAGGTTGAGTATTTTGATGTTTTATGTTAAAGTTTTATTGTGAGTTTTTTTTTTTAAAAAATTATTTTGATTTGTAGTATTTGATTGTACTTTCGGTATTCGGAATATATTATTATAATAATTTTGTCTAAAAAGGTTGGTAAAACCATAAAAAAAATACTATTATTAAATATTTCTCAATTAAGTGTCCGAAAAATTATGTATTTCGAACTTTTCATATTAAATTTAATAAGTATTGAGTTTAAATTATAAAATTTATTTATATATTATTGAAAATTAAATGATTAATATTATTGAAAATATTTTTAAAATAATTACACTTGTCTAGATTTATTTTTAAAATATAAAAAACATAAAATTAAAATTTATAAAATATTAAAAAATTAATTAAAGTCATAAAATTTTATTATTTTAATTTCTTTTTATAATTTTAGAATGTATTTGGACAAAAAATTGTCAAGATTCAAATGAACCTAAACAACTATTTATTTTAATTAATTGTGTATTTATTTTTAAAAATAATTTTAATTTCTTTTTACTTTTTGCTCGCATGACGACATTGCCACGTCAGCAATCAATTTTGGCATGGTGTTTGTTAACGATCACTTTAGCGTTACCATTAAATACTAACGATCAACATTAGTCAAATAGCCTATTTGGTCAATTTTATTAAGTTAGAGGCTTAATTGAGTGCAAAACATTCAAAGATATATATATTTTTTAAATTCAAGGACTTTTAATACCATTAAGCCAAAAAAATTTATTAAGATAAAATTATTGTTGTTTAATTTTGATTTAGTATATTAATTTGATAAGGATATTACTTTTTTTTTTCTTTTTTCTAATTTCCCATAAATTTGTTTTATTCTATTGTTATGTTGTGACTGTTTAAAACTTATAAATTGATATGTTTTTTTTTAACATATTTTATATATATTTGCTCTCTCAATATTCATGATTATATATATTGCATGCAAGAAAAATTGAGAATGAAAAAAAATAAAATTAAAGAAACTCTATTCGATTGTAGACATTTTTGAATGGTTTTTTCTTTCAATTAAAACTATAAATTAAAATTTTAAAAATTATCAATTAAAATATCATTAAATATTTAATGCAATTATTTGCTAATAATACCAATTATCGAAAAATGTGAAGTCTGTCTCTTGGTATGCTCTCGTTTGCCTCTTGGCATGTTCTTGATTTTTTGGTTTATTATGTTCAATTTTTTTTTATATTTTTTAGCGTTTCGCTGTGAAGGTTTCTACGGAGGTTTCTATGGTTTTCTTTGAGTCAAATATATTGGTAGGATAGCGATCATATCAAATGGAGAGGGGTATGGATAACTTGTAACACCCTACACTCGGCTCGGTTGTCAAGCCCGAATATTAGGATATCACCCCACCGTCACACATTGCACTCATAGTAAATTGTCACATTATTCAACGTCCATTGACCATACATATAGTTCATGACACTTCAATATAGTAAATCTTCAAACCAAAACAATACCAATGAAATAGTTATGACATCCATCAAAAGTGCTAGAAAATTAAACATATAAAATATCATGAGGACCACAATAATAATCAATCAAAGTCGAACCACATTGCCTTATCCCCACAATTCAAAAAATAATATTAATACCACCTACGCAAATACTAAAGCCTAACCTAGATCACTTCCTTAGTATCCTCGCACCGCTCACACCTCAAATGCTAAATATCTGCAATGGTTAGAGGGAGTGGGTGAGGTTAAATAAGCTTAGTGAATGTCAGAGTAATAACAAAATATACACAATATCAAAGGTTAAATAAGAGCATACTACAACACATTCACAACCATATTTTAACCAAGTCAAAATAACATATTCATGTTTCATTAAATCATAAAACTAGCATATACTCTTACATGCAATTACACTCAACTCACTTATATATATAATTCATTTAGCAATAATTCATCAAAACTAAACAACGTATACATGCTTTAATAACTTACAAGTCTAGCTCATATAGTCGCATGCATTAACAAGTTAAATGAAAATGACCCAAATCACAATTACATATACAATTACCATGAGAACATACTAACATTGTCATGAAACTTAAATCAACCCATTTAGCATACTATTCACAAGTTTATGCATCCATCTCGCATCATATTTGTAACACCCCTTACTCATATCAAACGCCGGGACAGGGTTTGAGGCGTTACCGGACTTAAATATACACATTCATACAAAATCAGACCGTAAAATTTTCATTTAAATCAAATTCATCCATACATGTGCAAATTGTCCCTTATATGGGCCTACTAGGCCCAAAACATACATCGGGAGTGGTTTATGACTAAACCGAGAACTTTCAGAACCTTTTTGACACTTAGAAAATTTTCTTATTTTGGAGAGTCACACAGCCGTGTGGGTAGGCCGTGTGGTCACACACGCCCGTGTGACTTGGGACACGCCCGTGTCCTCAGCCCGTGTAACTCTGTGACTATGACGTCATCAGCAAAATGAGGTCACACGGTTACAGCACACGCCCATGTACTTAGGCCGTGTGGCGAATTAAATTCTTGAAACCAAGTGCAGACTTCACACGGCCTGGGTACACACCCATGCCCTAAGGCCGTGTCCTCCACACGGCTGAGACACACAGTCGTGTCTCTGCCCATGTGTTTACTACTGGGCATTCTGTTTTGCATTAATTAGGGTGCAGGGGACACACAGCCGGATCACACGCCCGTGGGGCAGGCGGTGTGTCACACACGGCCTAGACACATGCCCGTGTGTCTAACCGTGTGGACAATTTCTAGGCTATTTTCCAAGCCATTTGCCACCTTTGAACACTCACCTACCTACACTATCTTCATGGCATGCAACATGGCACCATTAGTTACTCAAGCATTCACAGACATGGTTAATTTATAACTTGGTAGTGTCAACATATCACATACTTAAACCATTAGGCTTTCATATGGCATTCCATACCAATTTCATATCTATTCATCATTTACCACATTTATTGTCATACTCATTAATCATATTTCATACATTAAATATACATGCCATCCATCACACTCATTAACATAATCAACCACAAGCAACCAAATCAAGCATAACACATTTGTATGCAAGCACAAATGATCAGGGTTACAACCCAAAGAATTAATATGAGCCACCTCTCATGGTCATATACAAAATGAATCACAATATCATCATGAGCCAACACATTTGGCTAATCAATATGTCACATAACAAAAAGACCAAGTCCCTATACATGCCATACTCAAAATGTTGAGACTAACTATACCCAATATTCAATTGATAGTGTGATCAAAAACTCCAACGTCCTCCGATCCTTGAGCTAGCTTGGCGACACTATAAAAAAAAAGCAGGGTAAGCTTTAAAGCTTAGTAAGTTCACATGCAAATAATAAGCAACATAAATCATACAATTAACATAAGGCAAAGTTTCATAAATGTCATCAAGTCTCATATGCAAAACTTTCCCATATGCATTCTTACCACATGTTCATAGCATACCAAGATCTTTAATCATGAGTTTATGTACATACCTGTACCAACTTGCACATAATACTTACTTTCTCGCCTTTGACGTGTTCATTAAGATTACCCATGGAACTTATCTTTGAACTACTCATTGAACACTTGGAATACTATCGGATACATCAAAATTTCGCACCTAAGTGCCCCATATGTAGCCAATGCTACCTTATATCACATATCACATGTTGCTCACTTTCTAGCTACTCACTAGTCTGCTCTCACAAGCTGACGGACAGGATGTAGCTACACGGGCTGCTCACACAAGCTGTCAGGTAGAACATACAGCCACCGGTAGAACATACAAGACCAGTACCCAGAACGCCAAAATAACATATATCATGAACTCAGACCACAACTCATGAGCTCAGATCACATAGTTCTTAGTGATATTTCACATGTATCCTAAACTATTCCTAAGGTTCAAACAGGATTCTTTGATACCACATTCCTGTTGAGCTTGCTCGTAATGTTGATTTCAATATCCATAGCACCAACCACATATTCATGAAATAATCAAAGCATAATTCATAATAAAATTTAAGCATTAACACATGGTACAACATCACATTAATTATATATATACACTTACCATACATGCAATATTAAAGCATTTAGAGTATGGTACATGTTGCATAATTTGCAAATGAACTTACCTCAGTACAAAATGATAGAAACGAGCCTAATCCTCATAAACTTTGTTTTCCCCCCGATCAAGACCTGAATGACTTTTTTTTTTATCTATAATGCCAAATTTAACTTGTTCAATACATACATTGTTTGGATGGGCCCATAATTTATACTTTGGTAAAGTTACCTTTCTACCCCTAACCTTTCACTTATTTACACTTTAGTCCCTAGACTCGTAAAATGAAATGCATGCATTTTCTTGGTCACCCAACCTAGCCGAACTTATATCATGCTCATATCAGCACACATTTTCCTTTATTTCACATTTTTACTACTCATTTTTACACCTTTTATAAACAAGTCATTTTTAGGTGTTTTCACTAAAAATCACTTAGTAAAAGATGTTCATCACACATAAAACTTTCATAATCTTCCATTAATCATCAAAATACAAACATGTCACACATGGGTTGTAACATCCGAATTAGGGCCTAGTCAGAATAGTGGTTTCGAGACCACAAATCTGAAATAGAAGTAATTATTTTATGATTCTCATGAGGTCTATGATATGATTGCATGCTTGTGTGAAAGTTTCATGAAGAAATTCTATTGATAAAGTGTCCAATTTGACATTTAGGACTAAATTGCAAAAGTTACAAAATATGAGTTCTAGAAACTTTAGGCATGAAATTGCCATGGATTATTAATTAGAGGTCCTTAAATAGAAATTGCCATGTATAGGAAAATTTTGAAAGAAAGGCCTTAAGGGCATTTTTGTAATTTGGTTAATAAAAGAATAAAAAGGAAAAAATAAGTCAAAATTGTGTTTTTTCTCCATGCCATAGTCGAAATTCTCAAGCTTTCCATAGCTAGGGTTTTTCAACGTTTCAAGGTTGAAAGGAAGTTAATCCTAACCCTGTTTTTTATGTTCTTTGCATTTTTTAAGTCCTTGAAACATGATCTATCCATTTTTAGCCATATTTTGAGCTAGGGTTCATGTATGAGATTTGACCCATGTGTGACATGTTTTTATTTTGATTTTAATGGAAGAATATGAAAGTTTAACGCATGATAAACATCTTTTACTAAGTGGTTTTTCAAGAAAACACCTAAAAAGGACCTTTTTTGTAAAATTTGTAAAATAAGTGGTTAAAAATCTGATTTGAAAGAAAATGTGGGTTGATATGGGCATGTTATAAGTTCGGCTAGGCTTGGGTATCAAAGAAAATGAACACATTTTATTTTACAAGCCTAGGAACTAAGTTGTAATTATGTGAAAGTTTAAGGGCAAATTGTGTAACACCCCGAACCCGAGGCCGTCGCCGGAGTCGAACACGAGGTGTTAATAGACTTCAAACCACTTATTAAAATTTTTCCAGACAAGCTGTCAATCTGCGTACTAGTCGCTTTAAAAATCATATCTTGAGCTCTGGAACTCAAAATCCAGTTCCGTGAATTTTCCCTGAAACTAGACTCATATTCCCATCTACATATTTTTTTCTAGAATTTTTGGTCGGGCCAATTAGTACAGTTTATTAGTCAAATTCTCCCATGTTACTGGGGTCGACTACACTGACCTTTGCGCATTACGACCTAGATATCTCCCTGTACAGAACTTCCATACTGATGCCGTTTGTTTCTATAGAAACTAGACTCAGAGAGGAATCTATACATATATGGTATGACTCCTAATTATCTCTGGTTAATTTATAATGAATTTCCAAAGTCGGAGCAGGGAATCCAGAAACCGTTCTGGCCCTGTCCCACGAGAACCTGATTATCTCTTAACATACTGTCCATATGATCCTTTCGTTACTTCTATATGAAAATAGACTCATCGAAATTCGATTACATAATTTATTCATCAATTAATTCCACTCCTACTATTTTTAGTGATTTTTCAATCTCATGTCACTGCTGCTGCCAGCATCTGTTACGAAAGCAACTATGCCCACTTCGTGTTTACTCCTTGATCTAACTAATAATTCATCATGCATATCACAAATTATGATCATGACTAACCATGCCAAAGGCTAATCATTGTCAAACTTCCCCCTACTACACTATTGCCATATCATGAATTTTAACACCAAAATAATCAACCATGACGTATGGCATAAAAAGGTCGAATTATCAAGATTTGCGACCTAACGTTATGAATCCAAACCCAACCGAACATTTATGCCATTTTCGCATGGCTAAAAGATTACATACCAAAGTTCGAACACAACATAATAGCCTATACATGCCGAAATGTTCTCCTAAGCCAACTAAGAAGAAAGTACCAAAACTTGCTATCCGGTGTGATGACTTCGATGACGGCCCGACCACGCAAAAGGAGATGAGTCCAAGAAACCTAGAATAGGTGACAAGGAAACACCGAGTGAGTTTATAACTCAGTAAGTCATAAGCAATACACTACCATCCATTAATAACATTATCACAAGAGGAAACAAAACGGAACGAGGCTAGTTACTCCATCCATACCGAACCATACCATAGTTCCTCCGACCTATCGGTTCAATCTCATACCAAATCATGCATTCACATTCCATATACTCATCAATAGAATATTCGAGGCATTTTCATAAATCATTTTATTTTCGTTACAATCATACAACTAAACGGCCTTTCACCCATTCCACGATAAATCTTATGTACGTGACTTCAAGTATATTTGTCACATAGGTTCAACTTACCAAGCTCAACTCCAAATATAAACATAGCACCTATTAGCCATGAACTCAAGATACTTACCCGATCCGCTATCCGTGACCGACTCAATAGTGTCACACACTTAGTGTCCATAATGATTCAAGAATATTTATTAAGTCCGCACACTCAGTGCTATATAATCAACTCGCACACTTAGTGCTACATAATCATACTCGCACACTTAGTGCTACATAGTCAACTCGCACACTTAGTGCTACATAGTCAAACTCGCACACTTAGTGCTACATATTCAATTCGCACACTTAGTGCTGCACAATTTAAACCCGCACACTTAGCGCCAATCTCATGGTCATAAATGTTTATACCCGCACATTTAGTGCCGAGATCAACAACTCAATACATCTCACCTCTTTTCTTTTCATTCAACACTTTCATCACCACATACGTACATGCATATATATATATTTATTCATTCCATTCAGCATCATTACATAAACGTTATGACCATTTGAATTAATACCAACTATATGCTTAATGACTTACTTTATGTTGGGTAAGACGGTTCCAACTCGGCTACTCGATGATCTTTTCTTTGCCTTTGCTTGATTCTCTCCCTTTGATGTCTTGATCTATAATAAACACATTTAGTAGTTTAATTTTCTTGCTGGATACTTATGTATAATTTAACGGTTTTCACTCCATTTCACAATTATCCTTGTTCAAAATATCAAAACCTTAACCATATTCGATTAATGCTTCAAGGCCGAATGCATTATCGCTATTATGGTAACCTAGTCTTGAGTATTTTTGATTCTAATATACAACATCATGAATCAACTCAACCTTATAAGCCAATATTACTCCCTTAATCGGTTATCAAGAGTTAACAAAAATAGTATCACAAACATATACACCTATATGGCCGAATATACCAAATTAAATTTGACCTTACGTATGTGATTACCTATAGTTAATATACATCAAATTTCATACATTTAACCCTTAATTTCCACCACATAACAAGCATAAATCGGGTTTATGGATATACCATGGCCGATTCAATCTAATCACTTCCAAAATCATCAACCATTTTCAATGCATATAACATATATAAACATGAATAAGTTTCATATAATCTCTTAACACATTAACTTCTTCCATCAACAACCTTTTGTTTCTTTATCCATCAAAACTTAAAGGAAATAATCAAATTCCTTCTTTAATAGCCATAGCCGAATGGTCCATCCATCCATCAAAGTTTTTTTAAAAAGAATTAGCATGGTCTAAGTAAGAACCATGATAATTAACCTAAAACAAGCTAAAATTTCACAACTTTAACACAATATACTAACCTTATTAAACATTCAAATGGCCGAAAGTTCTTTGCCCCTATTCCTTCCTTCAATTCGGCCAAGAAGACAAGAATGAAGCCCCTTTTTTTTTTCATCACATTTTCATTCTTTTCTTTTATTTATTAAATCCCATAACCCAATATCAATTTCAACAAATATTTTGCCCATCATCAACCCACCTTGGCCGGCCACTATAAGGAAAATTGGGCAATTTGACATGCAAGTCCACCTTTGTGTTGACATGCACTAATAAGCCCCTTTAAAATTAACCTATCATTTTTCACCATGTCTCATGTTGATCCCTATTTAATAATTCCTCATGCAATTGGCAAAATTAAGGCCTGAAACTTCCACATATGCATGTACACACATAATAAACATAGAATATAACAATTAATTATCTTCATAACTCGGTTTTGTGGTCCCGAAACCACTTCCCGACTAGGGTAAATTTTGGGCTGTTACAAATTGTAATTTTGCTAAAGTGTGATTTATGGACTATTTTGAACAATATGATGATTAAATGAGCTGAATTTACTATTATAGATCAAGAAAAATAGAGTCCGGACATAGACCGGGGAAAGAACAAGATTTTGGACTAAATCAAATTAATTGTCTATATTTTGTACCGAGGTAAGTTCATGTGTAAATAATTCAATGATTTATCATGTTTGAATGTTTTATTTATGTATGAACCTTTATGTTTAATTATTATGACGAGTGTATGAATGACTTTATTGTCTATGAGTATGACATTGTGAACGAGTTCGACGAATATGCGTTATCGAGAAAATCCCGTTTAAACTTTAGGAATAATGTAGGATACAATGTGACATGTCACTAGGAACTATGTGAATATGAGCTCATGAATATATGTGTAAATGTGACTATGTGAATCCGAGTGCTAGTCTTATACGTTCTACCGGTGGCTGGGTAGCCCAGCATGTGTTGCGGGTACCTATCAGCTTGTATAAGCAGCCGAGTAGTTATGTCCTGAATTTAAGCTTGTGTGAGCAGGCTCGTGATTAGCTCGAGAGCGAGCAATGTGTGATTGTGATATGAGGTAGCATGTGGCTACGTTTGAAGCACTATGTGCAAGTCTTCTGTGTATCCAATAGTATTCCGAGTGTTCAATGGGTAAACTTGTGAGTTAATCGACAAGTAAGTCAATGAAGAGGGACTATGACAATATGATTCGAGTTGGTACAGGTATGTATGAAAACTCATATGTATGAGCTTGATATGTGATGAATGGAACGACAGAAAAATGTGCAAGTGTACACAATCGCAACAAGTAATAAAGTGACAAGTAATGTCGAGTTATTGTACCCACAGGGAATGTAAAAAGAATTATTTATGAAATTAATTGTAAAACACTTTGGTGAGGTAAAAATAATTTGGTTTTAAAAGATGTTCAAAAACTATTTAAAAACTAAGTAAATAATTAAAATAAAATAAAGGAGTTCTAATGCAAGATTTCAAATAAGACTTAATCAAGGTAACATACTTGTGTTGGATTAATTATATTCATTTAACTTAGAATAATTAAACTCATGTTTACATTGTTATGAATAAATTCACGGTAACTCGGTAATTGGCTAACTTCTAAACATACTCATACAAAAATCCATTCAGCTCTTGACATATCCCTATGTCAATTCAATCGACTAAACAGATTCTAATAAGCAAACATGTTATTGCTCATACATACTCACTAAATTGAACTAATCTTTTGCATATCCCTATGTCAATTCAAACAATTAATTAAATCTAAAAAGTATATAAAAGACTATGTGAGGTAACAAGGCATCCCTACCTTGAAATAGTTTAATCACAATAATCTTGCAAGTTATGCTAGGCAATAATAATATCGCCAGATACATTGCTAATTTAACCTTCAGCTACCTTAGAAGAATAAACATGCACTGATTAAGTATTGTGTCAATTAATTATAATTTCAATCCGTTTAAATAATTAATTCATTAGTTATTTAACAATTATATTGCAAAAATAACTTAGGCATGATTTTACTTAACCAAGCAATATTTACTGAGGCCTATAACAGCAAAAACATCATTTTAACAATTCAAGTAGGCAGAATATAATCAACCCAACACAAACTTAATTTTAAGCTAAATTTATTTAAATAACCATTTCAATAGCATAAATATTCATAAACACGTTCGTCAAACAAAAATTAAAGAGATAGGGGACAAGAAGCAAATCTGGTGTTTCTCCGTGGCTTGACTAGTTGCTCTGTTCTTCGTTCTTCATTGCCCTCAGCTATCAAGGTGGCTTATGAACACCTAATTGCTACTCCAAAATGGATGATGAGAGCCTCTTTCCCAAGATAAGAAATCGACACTTGAACAATAAGGGAAATGGGATGGAAAAAGTGAGAGAAAAGTGAGAAAGGAGAAGAGAGAATGAGAGAATATTGTGGAATGAGGGATGGTTTGAATGATCAGCAAGGGGTGGCTTTTATAGCTGATTGTGGCTGCTAAAAATTTAAAATTCCAGCAGCCAAAGAGCCCCCCTATGGCCGGCCATCTACTTGGCAAGAGTTGAGACTTTCAACTTTGCTAAAAATGGCCTGGGGCAAATCTACAAAGCCACAATTAAAGGTAGGGTTTGAATGAAAATTAGAAGTCTTTCGAGGGCCTTTTTGCAAGCATATTTAATCAGATAAAATGCTGATTTGGGTCAGCATATGGACGGTTCTGGGCTGCCCAATTAGTGGCTGGTTCAGTTCATTCAATATGGTTTGACAGTGCGGTTCAACTGGACCCTTTCTCCATAATTAATTAAAAATAATTTATTTTAACCCAAATTAAATAGGGAATAAATTAAAATTAATTAAATTATGAACTAATACACATTTATAGACCATCTTAGGCTGGAAATTCATGTTCCTTGGTACTTCAAATTGCTTCTCGGTTTTGTGCTTTCAGCAGTGTCAACTGAGCCAATTTTCGCCCTTTGCGCGAATCTGTCGAAAATAGTCAAAATTAAT
Organism: Gossypium hirsutum; assembly: GCF_007990345.1. Classification (NCBI taxonomy): domain Eukaryota; kingdom Viridiplantae; phylum Streptophyta; class Magnoliopsida; order Malvales; family Malvaceae; genus Gossypium; species Gossypium hirsutum. Next base: position 79,872,913 of record NC_053430.1, on the reverse strand, counting down.
CGAAATTGAGTATAAAATTAACTAAATTCACCATGTTCATGTTTTTAACACAATTTAATTATTTTATAATATTTAATTATTTTTCGACAAGAATTTAACCGGATTTGCATGAATTTAAGTAAGAATGGGTATGAAAAAGTATATAAATTTTTGTGTTTCCACACCCCAAAACTTAATTCATTGTTCATCTCGAGTAATGCACAAATTTTGAAAAGAATTTCTCGAAATTATCCTTGAAAAATTCCTTCAGAACAACATTTTTTCCCAAAATTATGAATTTAAAATACCTATGCTCAAAGACAAGAAATCTGATAGTTATGCTACTTAAGTATACATATTGTTCAAATTAAATTCACCAACTTATTATAGTAGCAAAATTTAGACTAAATGCTTTTGTAACAAAGGCATGTTAACCTTTACCAATTTGATTTTTATTCCTTTATTCAAGACTAAGCTACAATCATTAAGCTTAACTTATGTCTTCATATGTTGATCGTAGCAATTTCTCTCCACTAATGTAGGTAGCATTAGGACTTTGAATCAATAGGTCTTTATCAGGGTTGTAACGTGGCTAGGCCAGGAGTAGGTGAAAGATGGATAAATTTTGGTTTAAAAACCCTAGACTCAGTGTCAATCGAACCTTCGAAATTTTTATCTTCGATACACCAACTTGACTTTCATATGCTCTTTTGTACATCTCTTTTGAATACATGTGCCCTCTCTTTTTTTTCTTCTTCTTCTTTTTTTTAGCTAACATGAGCACTTACTTTGTGTACTGCAATTCTCGAGCAATTGATACTTCTTTTCCACTCCCCCAAACTTATTTTCGAAGTAAATTTTGAATATTACTGAGTCTAGTGTTTGGGACAATTTTAAGATCATAAGCGAAAAGTAATAGCTAATCATTGCAAGGGTCGAAATAAAATTAGGCCATATAGTCTCAAAGTTGTGTTTCAAAGGATAAAATTTTACCATGGAGGGCTTGAAAGGCTCAAACGGTCTAAACAATAGTTGCCTAAGTCATTTCCAACGTTCCATGCTCCCTAGGATTTTGCCTCAAGAAACTATTATATCAATTCTAAAGACTTAAACTTTCATGCATACCTAACTTTCCTAAAGAACTAAAAATATTATCGTATGAATTTGCATGCTTTATTAAAAATACATTCATGTCATTATTAAGCTAACATAATAATTTACTAAAATAATAGAACTTTATTCATACTCAAATTGAGCATACTTAACAAAATTCAAATTTTTGAACAGAACATATCCTAATCATAATTAAAAGAAAAATTTATTCTCAGTGGAAATAATTCAATTTTTTGGTCCCCCCAACTTAAAATGAACAATGTCCTCATTGTTTAAAGTGAATAGATACTATACACCAGGTAGGATTTTAGAAAAGAGGAGGCGAGTCAATTTGAGTGCTTAAGTACCAAGCTCTTTCTAAATCCAATCCTAGACATGTATATATCTATTACCACACTTTATACTTCGTGACTTGCTCACATTAGTGATTTTCCTCTCTTGTTTTACTATGCAAAAAAAGAAAAATTCCTAATTAAACTTAATCCTAAAAATAGTCTAAGAACAAAAATAAAGTAAAGTCAAGATCCCTCCCTTTTATTTATTTGTAGATCCTTCCATTCTGGACTCATCTTTTGCTCCATCATTATTGTCTTTGCACGAATCGCTTCGCTTCTTCTTTGATAATGGACTCCATGATTCAAATGTGAAATCTGGAAACTCAGGCACAAAAATAAATGGGTCATCGTATATTTTCTTAAAAACATTTCTCATCAAGTCATCCCTTATTTTTGAGTGTCTCCAATAGGCTTGTTGCTGCCATTGCATATGTTGCATTAAGCCCATCAATTTTGATATCTCATCTCGAAGGTCTGGGCTAGGTAATTGAGCTCTAAACATTGAAGTTTCAGCATCAGGTTCAGCTTTTGGCTCCACTGATTCTACCTTATCAGGGAATTCAAATGATTGCATTGTGGGATCTTCTTCTTCATCAGGGTCCCCCGGTTCCTCACTTACTTCAACTTGTTGCTGTAGAACTGAGTCTCCAGCTACTCGGTAAAGGTCCCAATCCGTGATTGTGCCTTGGCTATACCCTGTCTTCCTTACATTCGTAAGAATTTCAGCTTTCAAGCATAAAATTGTTATTGTAAAGTGAAAGTGAGCAGGGCCAGAGCATTTAACAGCACAATTCCATATTTCCCTCAAGATGATCTTCCCCACATTAATGGTCTTACCAGTTAAGATCGAGTACAATAAGACCATTCACTCTAATGAGATCGTAGTCCCATGTGAGCTAGGCATAAGGCTGAATCGGATGAAGTAAAACCATACCTTCACGAGTGGCATCAAATATTCTCTTTGACAAGTGTGGATTCCTTGTTTTGACACAGTCCATGTAGAACCCTAAACTGTTAGTTCCTAGAGAATTTCTTGCAAATTTTTAGGCTTGATATTGCTCATCAATGTGGAATATTCATCTTTTTCAAAATCAGGTAATTCAAAGAACTCATTAATAGCATTCAAATTTATCGATACCTTGATTCCACGAACTGGAACTTCTATCATTTCACTTGAAGTTAAATTCGCATAGATCTCACTAACTAGCTCCTCGTCCACACTAGGTCTCTTTTCACAAAATAGCTCCCAATTGAGAGTTTCAGCAACTTGACGAATACTTGACGAATACTTGCCATAAATTCTCTGTAGTTGCTTTCTTTTAATGTAAAGCCTTTCTCTAAATGCATCTGTTGATTTTTGAAGATACTTTCGTATCTCACTTTGGCTTCTTCACAGTGGAACTTGTTTTGTGTTTCATCAATTTGAGCAGAAGCACAAGTTCTCTTGCGAGGTACATTTACCCTGATCATAAGATGGAAGAATTATTTTCTCAAAAAAATTAATAAAAATTATTAATAATTCAATGAATTGAAAAATTAACTAATTGAATAAAATTAAAAATTAAGAGAAAACTAGGTCTTCCCACCTTTTGTGTAGAAATAAATGTAACACACCAAACCCGGCCCAGACGTTATGGCCGAATCTGATGTGCCACATTGGAGTTGAAAACCCACGTTCCGTTTTAGTGTTTTAAAACCATATATTTTGTTGAGTTAACAAAGTGTATGGAAGCTGGGCACCAGGTAGGTATCCGAGACAGAGGAGGTAAGCCATGAGGGCTGCTTAAGTACCAAGCTCTTTGATTGGATCCAATCCTAGACATGCCCACAACCATAGCCACACTTTGTTATATCGAGTTTAAATTTGTTTAAGTGGACGTCTTTGATAAATCGATTAATCATAGTGTTGAGATATTTTGAAAACAAGTATCGTTTTGTAAACACGTCCTAAGTCTAGCCCATTTGAATAATTATCAACCAGGTTTGAAGTTATTAAAAATAAAATAATCCCGAGAAGAAATAAAAGAAAAGTTAAAATGGCCTTATTACAACCCAAAAATAAATAATAATTAAAAGAAATTTAATAAAAACCAACGCTTGTTTAAAAGCCCAAAGACGATCACCGTGGCTACTCTGAATCCCCTCCGGCCCAAGTCCCCACATTTAAGCTCACCTGCAAGATTAAGGAAAGGGGGGTGATTTGGAAACTCAGTGTGCAACAAGCCCCTTTCAGAGCCCAAAACAATAACAGCCTGTTGGGTCTAAGCCCAAATCCAATCTCAAACATGTACTGGGCCATAGCCCTTTTCATATTTCATATTTCATAACACTGGGCCGAAACCTTTTCAAATTTCATATTACTGGGCCGAAGCCTTTACGGTAAACGGTATGGCCCATAGGCCCATTTCAATATCACATGTAATGTCAAATGAAAGAATGCAAGCCCAATTGGGGAGACTACTCAACCCACCATCCGCTACTCTCCACCCGTACCAACCAACATACCATGTAGGGATTAACTCGACCCACCCCGCCATAACTCTCCACTGGCAGCATAGCTGCTTTATCATATAACTGGAGGCCTAGCCTCTTTTAGTAACTGGGGCAAAAGCACTTTTTATAACTGGGGCATAAGCCTTTTATCATAACTGGGGCATAAGCCCTTCATCATAACTGGGGCATAAGCCCTTTAATAACTAGGGCATAAGCCCTTTTGCACTTCCTCCATCCATATAAAAACCCAACCCAATGCATTTATGAACATCTCGTGTGCATATCATACATATCATGTGCATATCATACATATCATGTTTATCAAAATCCCATGCATTAAGTTCATGTATAAACCCTAGGGGTATAATGGTCATTTTTACCTAGGGGCAAAACGGTCATTTTCATATTATAAGGGTAATCTTGTAATTTTACCAAAAATTAGGGTTTCCATGTTCATTAACGGTTACAAACAATTCATGGGTGCAAACAGTGATTCTGGCCCATTTTTAGCGAAAACGAGTTATTGGGCCAAAAACCCCTAATGGGCCTTACTCAGCTGATTTTGTCATCTAGGCCCATTTAGCCTATATCCATAACAGTATTAACAGTCTTAACATGCAATTTAACATATTTCCGTTTTCTACCAATTTTACCCAAATGGGCCCGAAAGCCCAATGGGCCGCACTTCGGCCCCTCGAGGCCCAACTTACCAAGAACGCCAAAAATCACATTCTTACCATTTCCATCGTTCTCGATCATCGTCTCATCGATTCTAACTAACTAGTGAGCGTTCGCTTGCTCACAAGTCCTCGAAATGCCAGGATTTCGGCATTTCGGCTTTTCGGCATTTATCACTTTAAGCTATGAAAAAGGGCTCGTTACACACCTGATTTGCGATATTCCTTGACGAGATCTCCTATGCGATTCCTCCTATAATCAACCACTTATAGATTAGACCATATTATTATTAAACCAAATCGAAAACTACCTATTATCATGACTTACACATTCGGCCACCATCCACAATGGCCCTTGGGTTCATACCTTTGCCGAAGTTGATGACTAGATTTAGTCACTCCGATGATCCAATCTTTTCACACGCTCCTCGATCGGTAGCCTTTAATCCTCACTAGCACCAACAAACAAAATAACACCAAAAACCCTTTTAGCCTTAGTCGACAGAGGGGTTTTTAGCTTTTCTTAAACCACAAGATACAAATGGAAAGAAGGTTTGAATACTTACCAAGAGATCTACTCGTTGAAGAACGTTCCAAATACCTTCCTACCCCATATCCGTTGTGAATCCAACTTAAACGCGCGTAGAAAATAGATCTAAATATTAATTCCCGAATCACTAAAATATGAAGCTTTCGGCTTTTCAGCAAATATTAATCTAAGCTATTACGAGGGTTAGTACACACCTGTTACGGGTTGAAGTTGAAACGTTTCCAAAATCAATCGCCTACGATAACCACCACCTGTCACTCAAACTTAACTAATCCAATATCAATATATGTAAATCCTAAGCACGTCAGTCATACGGAACATAAGGGCATATTCATCATTTTACCTTACAGGGGTATTACGGTCATTTTACCCTACAGGGGCTTTACGGTCACTTTACCCTAATAGGGGCATTTTAGTCATTACAAACTAGGGGTATTTTGGTAATTTTACAAACTAAGGGTATTTTAGTAATTTTGTAAATCGAGGGTAAAATAGTAATTTTGTAAATCAAGGGTAAAATAGTAATTCTATAAATCGACAGTAAAACGATAATTCTGTAAATCGAGGGTAAAACGGTAATTTTGTAAGTCAAGGGTAAAACGGGGGTAAAATGGTAATTATGTAAATCAGGGGTAAAATGGTAATTCTATAAATTGGGGGTACTTTGGTAATTTTACAAGTCGAAGGTATTTCAGTAATTTTACAAATCGAGGGTATTTCAGTATTTTTACAAACTAAGCGTATTTCAGTAATTTTAGTAAACTAAAGTATTCTAAACAGGAATAACAATACGAATGGGCCTAAAGCCTATTCTCGGCCCAAATGGGCCCATACACTCGTGTGGCCCTTTTAGCCCAAATCTAGCCACAAATATTAGATTCACCTAGCCTAGCCCAATATTTACTACACAATCAAACAACTTATCCAATTGGGCCCGTAGGCCCATTAGGCCCACATGACCCCTTTCGGCCCATCGCGGCCCGAAGTAGCCATCCTACAGCTAGAGTAGTAAGAAATACACACCTGATAGGAGACTGGAGTTAATCCACGCTCCGAGCACTCTTAGCCGACGCCCAACCCAAACGAGCACGCCATACAGCGAAAGGGATCAGCCAAGAAAGGTACATTTACTCTCCTCATGGTTCCCTCTATTTAAAGCCAGCTTCACAACCACTCTTATATTAGCTTCCTGATGTGGGATCCCACCAACATTAGAGTTTAAATTCAACACCAACTCTTGCCGCCCCCTGTTAGCAAAATAAATGCTCTTTGCTTGCCATGGGATTCGAACCTATGCCTCCCCTTAAATGCTCCACACGCTACTTGCCACTAAGCCACAAGGCTTTTTGTGTCATATTTTATCCCCAATTAATTATAAGGTCTAAAGGCCAAAGTCCAGGTTCCCTTTAAAAAACCCAAAATAAATTGCAAGAGCCAAGGCTTGAACCCAGGCTCCCATACAACCTTAATGACGCCACAACCACTAGACTACAAGCTTTCTTATGTCATTTATTTAACACAATAATTTAAAAACCCTCATCCAAGCATCCAGGTTTTTTTTCACTTAATACCAAAATTTTTGTTAGAGCCCAAGTTTGAACCCAAGATTTCTCTAACACTTCTCAGGGCCATTAACCACCAAAGCGGACATTTAATTGTGTCATTTCATTGCACAATTAAATACCTATATAAAACCTCCTTACGGACCCACACTCAAGGCCCAATACTTCTAGGCCCAAATTCAGGGTGTTACAATAAATAATAATAATAATAATAATAATAATAATAATAATGAAGGAAAAGATGGCAATTTAAAAGTAGGGTTGGAGGGCTTGTTGCTTAGGATGGATGAATGAAGAATGCCGCACAAGCAGCTAGGGGGTGCGGGCGTGGTGCGTGTGGGAGCAGTGATACGCTGTAGGGCTAGAAGCAGGCAGCGACACGAGCGTTTGGCAGCAGGTAGCAACTGGGCTAGCCCAGGATGGTGCAAAAGGCAGGCATAGCACACGGGATGAAGGCCTGGTGCGAGCTGAGGCTGGTGCGGCAAGCGGGCAATGGAGCTGAACGTGCTTGGGTGCGGCGTGTGCTGTTAACCAAGTGGCTGCTGGGCAAAGGGTTTCGGCACTTTAAGGGTTTTAGTGCTTTGGGTTTTGAGTGATAGATGAATGGGAAGATAGGTGGAATTTATAGAGGGAGAAATATGAGTTAGATTAGAATTCTAAAAACAAATTAAAAAAAATCTAAGTTCTAATCCTATACAAAAATAACAACAATTAATAATTAGATATACGCATATTAAATTATTAATTGCTATTTAATTTATTTAAACAAAGATAAAATATGATTAAAACTAATCCTAATTCTATGCTAAATTGATAAAGATTAATATATAAATTATAATAGATATAATTATATATTAAAGATTATCATCTTATTATTATTATTAAAAACTTATCAAATAAAATATGATTAAATTAACACTAATCCTAAAATTGATAATAATTAATATATATTATAATGGATATAATTATATATTAATAATTATCATTTTTTATTAAACTAAAAACATTTATTCTAGAAGCCTTTTGAAAATATTTACAAAAAGAGGCATCTAGTTTTTATTATTTACGAAAATAGCAACCAAATTTTAAAAATGATTCAATTAAGTCCCTAGACTTAATGAAAATTTGGAATTGAGTTGTTCTTTATCATGGATCAGAATTGACCCTTTTATTTGAAAAATCAAAAATTGAAATTTCTATTTAGAGAATAATTTTTCGGAAAATTATGTTAAAATCAATTCCCAGGAAAGATTAGAGGGGTCACAAGTGGTCTTGCTTAAGTTCTAATCTCCTAGACATAATTTATTTAAACATACTAATCTCGAAAATATACCCTAAATCATTTATTAAAAAGAAAAATAAGAAAATTTTAAACATCCGGTAAAATGAACGAAATTTCATTCTGTTTAATCTTATCTCCCCAATAGTGTTTCAAGCACTGAGTATTAACTTGAAAATTACCTGCCTTACCTTAGAGCTCGACAACTCAGTATGGATAGACGTGATGAATCGTAAATGGACTGGACCAACGTGATTTTAGCTTACCTGGAAAGTAATTTAGTTTGGAATTAAATAACAAGGCTCGCTGGCCTGCTTCAAATTCTCAAACTTGAATGTGCTTGTCATGCCATTCCTTAAGTCTCTCCTTCAATAATTTGGCATTTTCGTAGGAGAACATCCGGAGTTCCTCTAGCTCATTGAGTTGAAGCATCCATTTCTCTTTAGCAAGCTTAGGATCCAAGTTGAGTTGTCAAAGAGCCCACTAAGCCTTGTGCTCTAACTCTAAGGGTAGATGACATGCTTTCCCAAAGACCAACCTGTAGGGTGACATCCCTAAAGGTGTCTTGTATGCTGTTTTGTAAGCCCATAAAGCATCGTCCAACCTTTTGGACCAATTTTGTTGGTTTGGGCAAACTACCTTCTCAAGTATGCCTTTGATCTCCTTATTTGCCAGTTCAGCTTGCCCATTCGTCTGTGGATGGTAAGCTGTTGCAACCTTGTGTTTCACTCCGTGTTGTCTAATAACCATTTTAACCACTTTTCATGAAGTGGGACCCTTCATCACTAATGATAGCTCTTAGGGTTCCAAACCTTGTGAACACATGTTTCTGCAAGAACTTAATTAGAACCCTAGCATCGTTTGTCGAATAAGCTTCAACCTCGACCCACTTGGACACATAGTCCATGTGACCAAAAGACAGAGGGAAAGGACCAAGAAAGTCAATACCCCATACATTGAACAATTCTACCTCAATGATGTTTGTTTTGGTGACATTTCTGACCCTTTGACATCGGTCACAGCTCTTTACGTACGCATATGCATCCTTGAATAGTGTTGGCCAAAAGAATCCGGGTTGCAATACTTTGGCTGCCGTACAGTACCTCCGAAATGTCCCTCACTCAGAGCTGAGTGAAAATGGTATAAAATCTTTTGTACTTCATCTTCTGCCACTAATCTCCTAATCATTTGATCTACACACCTTTTAAACAAATATGGCTTTTCCCAGAAATAGAACTTCACATCGTGAAGAAATTTTCTCCTTTGTTCATAAGTCTTATCAATTGGAATCAAACCACAAGCTAAATAGTTAGCAATATCAGCAAACCCAGGGGTATTGTGGACATGACTTACCTTCAGTATGTGTTCATCTGGAAACGTTTCCTGAATTGGTATAATAGGAGAATTCCATTCTTGCAGCTCCAATCTGGACAAGTGATCTGGTACTTGGTTTTCTACCCCCTTTCGATCTTGAATTTCTAGGTCGAACTCTTGAAGTAGAAGTACCCATCAGATCAGTCTCGACTTAGCGTCTTTCTTGGCAAGCAAATCCTTAATTGCCGAGTGATCTGTATAGACAGTTACTTTGGTACCTACAAGATAAGATCGAAACTTGTCAAAAGCAAATACAATAGCAAGTAACTCTTTTTATGTTACCGTATAGTTCAGTTGAGCTCCTGTAAGAGTCCGGTTTGCATAGTAGATGGGATGAAAAATTTTATTCCTTCGCTGGCCAATGATAGCTCCTATCGCGAAGTCGCTTGCGTTACACATTAATTCAAATGGAAAATCCTAGTCTGGTGTGACGATTATGGGTGCCGTAACTAATCGACTCTTCAAATCCTTGAAAGCTCTTAAGCATTTATCATCGAGCTTGAACGTCGTGTCCTTCTCTAATAATTTGCATAAGGGTTTAGCAATTTTGGAGAAGTCTTTGATAAATCTTCGATAGAAACCAGGGTGGCCCAAAAAGCTCCTAACACCCTTTATAGATGTTGGAGGTGGGAGCTTCTCAATAACATCTACCTTTGCTTAGTCTACCTCGATTCCATGTCTTATTATCTGATGGCCTAGAACAATTCCTTGTCGTACCATGAAATGGCACTTCTCCCAGTTAAGTACGAGGTTTATTTCTTCGAATTGTCTTAGTACCCTAGCTAGATTAGCTAAGCAATCATCGTAAGTATCTCCGAATACTGAAAAGTTATCCATAAAAACTTCCAAGTACTTCTCAACCATGTCAGTAAAAATTGACATCATACATCGTTGAAATGTAGCAGGTGCATTACATAAAACAAATGGCATGCATCTAAATGCAAATGTACCATACAGGCAAGTGAACATTGTCTTGTGTTGATCTTCCAGTGCTACTGTAATCTGATTATACCCCGAGTATCCATCGAGAAAACAGTAATAGTCTCGCCCTGCGAGTCTATCCAGCATCTGGTCCAAGAACGGCAAAGGAAAGTGATCTTTCCTTGTTGCCTTGTTCAGCTTCCAGTAATCGATGCTAATCTTCCATCCCGTAACTATTCTAGTTGGTATCAACTCATTATTCTCGTTCTCTATGACTATGATACCTCCCTTCTTTGGTACGCACTGAACCAGACTTACACACAAACTGTCTGAGATGGGATAAATGTTACCCACGTCTAACCACTTGATAATCTCCTTTTTCACTACGTCCTTCATGATAGGGTTCAGTCTTCGTTGTCTATCAATCGTCCCTTCTTTCAATCTTCCAGGATAATCTTGTGCATGCATAAAGATGGACTAATACCGCGGATATTGGCTATAGTCCATCTGATAGCCTTCTTGAATTGTTTCAACACCAAGATGAGTTTCTCTTCTTGCTCAGTAGTTAACTCTGCTAAAACAATCACAAGCAGAGTAGAAGAGTTACCTAAATAAACATATTTCAAATGTGAGGGAAGTACCTTCAGTTCTAATTTCGGTGGCTCCTCGATTGACACTTTTGGTTGGGCATAATTCCTTTTCTCTAACTCCAAAGATTCAAAGAGGGATTGCAGATTAAATCCCTTTTGATTAGCTTCTAACAAAGCTAAGTATTCATCCTCCTCTTCATCATTTTAACGATCTGATGTCAAAATTTGTTCTAACGGATCTTCAACATAGTTGAGCTTCCTTTCTACTATTAAATCCTCCAAATCAGATACCGTAGAACAATCATCAATTGTGTTAGGAAATCGCATAGACTTAAAAACGTTAAATGTTACCTGATCATCCTGAACACGTATAGTAAGCTCGCCCTTCTGCACATCAATAAGGCTCCTTCTAGTTGCTAAGGACGATCTTCCTAGGATAATCGTCACTTCTTTATCTGCTTCAAAATCTAGGATAACAAAATCAGTAGGGAAAATAAATTTATCTACTTGTACCAATACGTCCTCGATTTTTCCTTCTGGATGTGCTAAAGATTAATCTACTAGTTGAAGTGTAACCGTAGTAGGTCTAACTTCACCTATCCCTAACTTTCTAAATATTGACATAGGCATCAAGTTTATACTTACACCCAAGTCACATAGTGCCTTACCACAATACATTGCTCCAATGTTGCAAGGTATGGTAAAACATCTAGGATCCTTTAATTTTTGGGGTAGTTTGTCTTGAAGATATGCGCTGCATTCCTTCGTCAGAGCTACCATCTCAAATTCTCCAAGTCTTCATTTTTTGAACAGGATATCCTTCATGAATTTAATGTAGTTCGGCATTTATTCAAGTACTTCAACCGACGAGATGTTGATGTAAAGTTGCTTGAGTACGTCTAAGAATTTCTTGAATTGAATTTCCTACTTCTGCTTCTGAAGTCTTTGAGGGTAGGGTGGTAGAGGCTTCTTTTTTGGAATTGGTTGATTCATTTTCTACGATAATTCTACATCTAACGGAGTTATTCGTTGATCAGAATTAGTTGGTTTTAGAATTACGTCATCGAGTTTTGCAGATTCTGGTTCTTGTGAAACTGGAATTTCAACACTCGGTTGAACTTCCTCTGAGTCTTGAGCATCAGCTGGCTCTTTTGGCTCTTTTTCAGCTTTGATAATGTTGGGCTCTACTGTCTTTCCGCTCCTCAATGTTAATGCATTGCAATGTTCCTTCCTCGAATTTCTTGGATTCTCTGTATCACTAGGTAAAGCACCTTATGGTCAGTTGTCAAGTTTAGTTGCAAGCTGGCCCATTTGCTTTTCCAGATTCTTTAATGTAGCTGCTTGGCTTTGAATTAAGGCATCATTCTTCGCCATGTATACGTTCAGCAGATTCTCCAAGCTATTGGATAGTTCACCTTGAACTCGGTTCTGAACTTGTTGGAAAAAACTAGGCGGATGAGTCGGTCTAGATTGGGCATAGTTGTTACTAGTTCCAGCCCTTTGGTTACTCCAGGAAAAGTTTAGGTGGTTTCGCCACGATGGGTTATAGAATTTGGATTGCAGTCCTTGTCTTCCTCGATTTTGGTTCTGGTTACCCATGTAATATATAGATTCGGGGTTCGATGGACATTCTTCGAACAAATGTCCTTCCCCATAATAAACACAGGCTATACTCTTAAATTGATGAGGTGGTTGGGCTGTAAAACTGTTAGAGCCATTAGTGGTAGGATTCTTAAGCATTGAGGATATTGAGGATACCTGAGATGTGAATGAAGTGAGAGCGTCTACTTCATGTATTCCAGCGACTCGTCTTCCTAACGTGGCTCGATTGGTTGACCGTTGATAATTGTTACTGGCGATCCTCTCGATGATTTTGTAAGCCTCATTATAAGACTTAGAAAGGAGAGCACCGTTAGCAGAAGTGTCCACTACCATCCTCGTGTGAGCATTGAGACCATTATAAAATGTCTCAAGTTGGATGCAATGTGGGATTCCGTGATGAGGGCATTTCCGTAATAGCTCTTTGTATCATTCCCATGCTTCATACAAGGACTCATCATCCATTTGTTAGAAGGCAGTGATCTCGTTCCTCAACTTAGCATTCTTGCTAGGCGGGAAATACTTCTTGAGAAATCTTTCAGCTAACTCTTGCCATTTAGAAATTGAGTTTGGTGGCAATGAATTCAACCAGGCTCGAGCTCTGTCCCTTAGTGAGTATGGGAAAAGCTTCAATTATAATGCATCTTCGGGTACTCTAGCTAATTTGAAAGAGTCGTTCACCTCCATAAATAGTCTTAGGTGAAGATGAGGATCTTCAGTAGGCATTCCGCTGAATTGTCCCACAGTTTGAAGCATCTGGAACATGATTAGCTTCAGTTCAAATTGATGTGCCTCCATTTTGGGTCTCTTAATGCCCGGATTAAGATCGTTAAATATTGGCACAATGTATTGTCTTAAGGCTCTATCCCTATCATTAGTAATAAGGATAGGATTTTGAGCAGGGTTTGCTCCATTTCCTTGTATTGGATTTTCAAAGTTCATTTCTTCGGTCCTTCTCTGGTTCGCTTGTCTTCTTCGCTGTCAAAAGGTTCGTTCTATCTCAGGGTCTACAAGGAGTAAGTCAATAATCTGGTCAATATTCATAAACACCTAAAATTATCATAGAAAAATTAATTAAGTTAAAAATTAAACAGAAAAATAAACCAAAATGTATAACTAACAAATTCACAAATAATGGCTTTTTAAAAAAATCCCCGGCAACGGAGCCAAGAACTTGGAACGACAGAAAAATGTGCAAGTGTACACAATCGCAACAAATAATAAGTGACAAGTAATGTCGAGTTATCGTACCCACAAGGACTGTAAAAAAATTATTTATGATATTAATTGTAAAACACTTTGGTGAGGTAAAAATAATTGGGTTTTAAAAGATGGTCAAAACTATTTAAAAACTAAGTAAATAATTAAAATAAAACAAAGTAGTTCTAATGCACGATTTCAAATAATATTTAATGAAGGTAACATACTTGTGTTGGATTAATTATATTCCTTTAACTTAGAATAATTAAACTCATGTTTACATTGTTACGAATAAATTCACGACAACTCGGTAATTGGGTAACTTCTAAACATACTCACATACAAAAATCCATTCATCAATTGGCATATCCCTATGTCAATTCAATCGACTAAACAGATTCTAATAACCAAACACGTTATTGCACATACATACTCATTAAATTGAACTAATCTCTTGCATATCCCTATGTCAATTCAAATGATTAATTAAATCTAACAAGTATATAAAAGATTATGTGAGGTCACAAGGCATCCCTACCTTGAAACAGTTTAATCACAATAATCTTGCAAGTTATGTAAGGCAATAATATTGCCAGGTATATTGCTAATTTAACCTTCAGCTACCTTAGAAGAATAAACATGCACTGATTAAGTAGTGTCAATTAATTATAATTTCAATCCATTTAAATAATTAATTCATTAGTTATTTAACAATTATATTGCAAAAATAACTTAGGCATGATTTTACTTAACCAAGCAATTTACTGAGGCCTATAACAGCATAAACATCATTTTAACAATTCAAGTAGGCAGAATATAATCAACCCAAAAGAAACTTAATTTTAAGCTAAATTGATTATAATAACCATTTAAATATCATAAATATTCATAAACATGTTCGTCAAAACAACAACAAAAATTAAAGAGATAGGGAACAAGAAGCAAATCCAGTGTTTCTCCGTGGCTTGACTAGTTGCTCTATTCTTTGTTCTTCGTTGCCCTTGGCTATCAAGGTGGCTTATGAACACCTAATTACTGCTCAAAAATGGCTGATGAGAGCCTCTTTCCTAAGAGAAGAAATCGTCACTTGAACAATAAGGGAAATGGGATGGAAAAAGTGAGAGAAAAGTGAGAGAGAATGAGAGAATGTTGTGGAATGAGGGATGGTTTGAATGATCAGAAAGGGGTGGATTTTATAGCTGATTGTGGCTGGTAAAAATAGAAAATTACAGAAGCCAAAGAGCCCCCTATGGCCGGCCATCTACTTGGCAAGAGTTGAGACTTTCAACTTTGCTAAAAATGGCCTGGGGCAAATCTACAAAGCCACAATTAAAGGTGGGGTTTGAATGCAAATTAGAAGTCTTTCGAGGGCCTTTTTGCAAGCATATTTAATCAGATAAAATGCTGATTTGGGTCAACATATGGACGGTTCTGGGCTACCCAATTAGTGGCTGGTTCGGTTCATTCAATATGGTTCGACCAGTGCGGTTCAACTGGACCTTTTTTCTCCATAATTAATTAAAAATAATTTATTTAACCCAAATTAAATATGGAATAAATTAAAATTAATTAAATTATGATTTAATACACCTTTGTAGACCGTCTTAGGCTGGAAATTCATGTGCCTTGATACTTCAAATTGCTTCTCGATTTTGTGCTTTCAACAATGTCAGTTGAGCCAATTTTCGCCCTTTGCGTGAATCTGTCGAAAATAGTCAAAATTAATCAAAATTGAGTATAAAATTAACTAGATTCACCATGTTCATATTTTTAACACAATTTAATTATTTTTCTACAATAATTTAACCGTATTTGCATGAATTTAAGTAAGAATGGGTATGAAAAAGTATATAAATTTTTGTGTTTCCAATAAATTGTTGGTGTAACACCCCTCACCCGTATCCGACACCGGACAGGGTTCGAGGTGCCACCAGACTTAACTCAAGCATACGCATGTAAAACTAGGCCATAAAATTTTGATCAATTTAAAACTTTTCATTTCATACTAAATCTGTCCCTTAATAGGACTTATGAGACTCAAAACATACATTCAAGATGATTTAAGTTTAAACTGAGAACTTAAGAAAAACTTGGAAAAGTTCATGCCTTAGGGTTCCACACACCCATGTGACTCGACACACGCCCATGCCCTTAGCCCGTGTACAACACTAAATTTAGGGTATGGCCATGACATACGCTCGTGTGACCTACCCGTGGACAATACTGACTTATAGACACGGCTATGGCACACGCCCGTGTGGCCTACCCATCGACAATACTGACTTAAAAGTTTAAGTGCAGGGGACGCATGGCCATAACACACACCCATGGGGGTGAGCCGTGTGTCACACACAACCTAGACACATGCCCGTGTGTCTTGCCCGTGTGGACAAACTAGGCTATCTTCCAAGCCATTTTGCACAGCCTACACAAGATCATTTCAATATACTAATTCCATCCCAAAAGACATCAATTCATTCATAGAAAGAACATCATATACATTTACCAAAATAAATAATAGCCATTATCTAAGCTTAATACAAAATGAAGGGCTTTTATCTTAAGCCAATATACATAAACCATTTCTCAATAATACAACTTCCTAGTCTAGCCCTATACATGCCATGATAAAAAATATAAACCCAACTATACCGAGTATTACGGTTGATAGTGTGATTGATATCTCTGACTTCAAGGGATCCTTGAGAAATTTGGCAGTACTGAAAGAAAAGAGAAAGGAAAGAAAGTAAGATAAAGCTTAGTAAGTTGCATATAAATAAATATACAACAACAGTTTCACCATTTATCATCATGCTCATAGCTTAAAGGTAAGCATAACTTGACTTACTCATTACCGTCCACTCAAGTGACATTTTCTAATTGAGATCATTACACATGTATACCAAAATAGGTACCTGTAACACTCAAAACATTATCATACTTTCCTTATTAAATCTCTTTCTTAACTCTTAAAGTTGAACCTTTGGAATACTACTGGATATTCTATAAGCCTCAAACATGGGTTAGGTTACCGATGCCATGTCCCAGACATGGTCTTACACTGGCTATCTTTATCGAGACCGATGCCATGTCCCAGACATGGCCTTACACTAGCTTTCTGTATAAGTACTGATGCATGCCCCAGACACGTCTTACACTGGCTACCATCATTGAGGCCGAAGACACGTCTTACACTGGCACTATCTCTACGCCGATGCCATGTCCCAGACATGGTCTTACACTGGCTATCGTAATGTGGCTGATGCATGTCCCAGACACTTCTTACTCTAGCCCTCGTCTCAATGTCGATGCCATGTCCCAGACATGGTCTTACACTGGCTCTCACATAACCCAATGTTATGGCATGAATATCCGGTTTGTTTCCTAGGGTTCTCACTAGATCTTTCTACTTTCTCAATCATAAATATGCATACTTAGTTCAAAATCTAGAAATTTATGCTATATCAAAATCAATAACAATCGAATACATGCATTTAACAATATAGTTGTATTATTTACATACAACTTACCTCGGTTTACAAAAAGTACTTGACTAGATAGCTTAATCGGATTGCTTGGCTTTGCCTGGGTCTAGGCTCGGTTTTGGTAAATCTTAATCTATAATAGAAAAAATGTACTCATTTAGTCATTAATTAAAATTAGGCATTCATAATTTCACATCTTTGTAAAATGACCATTTTACCCCTAGGCCTTAGCAAAATGACCATTTTACCCCTATATTTGAAAATCAATTTTTATTGAATTTCTTCGTATTTCAAGCCTATCTAAACTCTTTTTACTCTTATAGCAACCCCAAATTCTCACTATTTCATACACTCATTACCTAGTTTGCAACTTATGCAAAATGGTTTGTTTAGGTGTTTTCAAGCTAACACCTTTTTCAAAAGTTGCTTATAACACAACTAGGACTCATATTCCTCCATAAAAACTCAACATCTATCACAATTACATCCATAGAAAAATCCTAAACTCTTAACCATTTTGCAAGATATCACCTTCATTTGAAAGCTCATGCTTCAAGGGTCTCAAAAATGTGAAAATCTTGAAGAAAACTCATTAAAATCACTTACTTGTGGGAGGAATAAGTTGCTGCAAAATTTAAGCTTTCAAACCCCCTTTCATGGCTGAAAATTTCGGTGGAAAGAGATGAGAAGAAAAGAAATTGACAACCTTTTTCTATTTTGTTTCTTTTTGGTCAAAATAGCTACCAAATTTCTACCTACTTTTAAAATTTGTCTCCTCTATGTCTCATGGCCGGCTATGCCATCAATTATGTAATAACCTAAATTTTACAGTTATCAGAAAAGTGTATTTTCGAGTCTCCGTACTGAAAAATGGATCCGTAAATATTTATCAAAAATATTTAAAAAGTTAATTGAGTGGTTAATTAGAGTTTAATTAAGTGAATTTAGCTTAATTAAGGATAATTGGATAAAAAGATTAAATTGAATAGAGTATGAAAGTTTAATTATAGATTAAAAGAAAATAAAAAGGACCAAAATGGCAATTTTGTCATTTAGCATAAGTGAGGTGGCATATAAAGTAAAAATCTAAGATTTTTACTTAGATTTTAATTATAAAATATATATATTTATTAGTAATAAATAATATTAAATTAATTTATTATATTATATTATAAGATATTTATATGATAAATAAATTAAATTGTGACAAGTGTGTGATAAAAATAAAATACATGTGTGATAAATAATGTACATACATTTGTAATATATGTATGTATTTACTTATTATTTAAGCAAATATTAATGTTATTGTTATTAAATAAATTAGTATAAAGACAAATGTATAGTAAATAAAATATACAAGTGTATGGATAAAAATACATACATTTGTAATATAAGTATTTGATTTTTAATGGATATTTATTAATTATAAAAGATATTTATTAATTAAATAAATATATTGTAAGATATTTGTATAATAAATAGATTAAAGAAAGACAAGTGTGATAATATATATGTATACAAATGTAAAATAGATATTGGATATTAAATAGATATTTTATTATAGTTGTTATTGTTATATTATATTATATATATTTATATAAAATGAAAGTAAAAGAAATAAAAAGAGACAGAATGAAGAACGAAAACAGATAAGGGAAAGAAAGAAGGAAAAAGAGAAAGAGAAAAAAAAGGAGGAATTGAAGTTTTGAAGCTTTAAACTTAAATAGGTAAGTCAAATAAGTCCTTTTTACTAAATTTTAATGTTTTAGAAGCTTTGGAATAAGATTTTGTTGAAATTAAGTTGACATATTGAAAGTTATTAGGTTTTTAAATATTGTTCATGTTGCATAAAATGATGAATTTAGGGGTTAAATTGATAGAATTTTAAGTTAGAAGTGAAATAAGGATTAAATTGTAAAGTAATTCATAAGTTTTGAATAGTAGGGACTAAATTGAAAGAATTTCAAAATTATGGTTTTATGCTGAAATTAGAGAGCTGAAATTAGTTTAAAGTGAAAATTGAATGAAAATATTGAGTTAAATATGAAGAATAAAAGTTAGTCTCGGTTTAAGGACTAAATTGGAATTTAGGCGAAAGTTGGATAGAAATTGAAATATTTAATGTGAAAATTGAATGTTAGTGTATTGATATTTAATTGTTTTAATTTCCGTAGCTAACGTTGTCTCGGAAAATCTCGGCTAACCAAGGAAATGACAAAGAAAACTGGAGTTAGCTCGAAAATTACGGTTTGTATTTC
The DNA here is from genome assembly GCF_007990345.1 of Gossypium hirsutum. Taxonomy (NCBI): domain Eukaryota; kingdom Viridiplantae; phylum Streptophyta; class Magnoliopsida; order Malvales; family Malvaceae; genus Gossypium; species Gossypium hirsutum. Next base: position 79,853,495 of record NC_053430.1, on the reverse strand, counting down.
TATATTTCGAACTTAGTCATTATTTGTTATATTTATATACATATGACAATTGTTAGTGTTAGAATTATGACGTTTTACAATTGAAATGAATTTTTTTTGGTATGCGATGAATTTATTGAATTTATATTGATTGAAATTATTTTGATTGAATTTATATTTATTTAATTATATAATATATATGTTTTATGTAAAAATTTGAATATTGAATGAATGTTATATTGAAAAATATATTGATTGGAAATATGAGAAAATTGATATGAATATATGAGATTTGTGATATTTGAATATTTGATATTGAAAAGTGAATTGAATTGTATTGAATTATGAATTAATGTGAATAATTGCAGTATATTTGTTGAATTGAATGAAAATGTATGAAATTGTGAAAATGTGTGAATATATGTGATTATTAGAATGGTATATTGATGAAAGAATTATTGAATTGAGAAAGTGAATCAAATACCCTATTAACAGTATTGGGCTAGGTCGGATATAGTTGGCATGCCATAGGATTGAAAGAGTTCAGGGATACTTCGACCTCGAGTCGATGAGACACTGGGTGTCATTATGTTTCTTCGGATAGATTCGATGAGGTACTGGGTACCAACTTTCTTCGGCTACGCCGATGAGATACTGGGTGTTAACTTTGCTTCGAACTATCCGTTGAGGCACTGGGTGCCAAACTGGTGTGATTGGTTGGATCCGTGTATCCGCCAAGGTCCTAGTCCTGTTAATAGGGGTAAATAAGTGAAAAGATAAATTGAATAAATTTGATTGATCAATCTACTGAAATGAAACGAGAAATTGAATTGAGAATTGAAAATTGAGATATGAGATTGAAAACTTGAACCAAAGTTCATGAAATGATTGGAGTTTTTGAATTGATGATATATGATGCCACTTGAAGAATTGAAATGTGATTTGAGATATATGAATCGTATGTATATAGTGAAAGCTATCAGGAATAGTAAGTTGATATGATATAAATGACATTGACAGTTATTGAAATGGATTAAAATGGAATATGATTGATAAGTGCATAGTTGAATATAGTCTGTTGATATTGAATTGTGAATAAATTAAGGAAAGCTATACCGATTAGTAAGTGAAAGAATGGAATAAATAATAATGGATTTATTTAAGAATTGAACAATTATGCTATTGTGTTTATTATATGATTTGTATAGAATTTATTTGGTAAGTAGTTGAAATTTATCTATGAAATAAATAATTGAATAATTGTAATTGTTATTATGATCTTAAGTATTTGTCATATTATTAAATGTTTGGATTATAGAAATACCACTGAGTATACCTATACTAAGCGTACGGTTTGTTTCCGTGCGTAGGTTAAGGAAAGATAGAACGTTAAATCAACATCCCAAGCCAATCCTAAATTCAATAAGGTAAAGTGTGTTAATTATTGGTAATGGCATGTACCTAGGGTGTATTATGTGTGTGTCATTTTGAAATTGTAAATGTAAGGATGAAATAAATAGATTTAGGTTTGGTTATGATATATAATAGAATTTGGTTAATTTGGTATGAAATTGATTTATTTGATGATATTTGATATTTGAATAGAATTAAACATTGGATAATATGTAAATTTTTAAATTTGGCAAGTTGGTATTTATGTGTATATTAATTGTAAATGTCCGATAGGTCCGGTAATGCTCCGTAACCCTATTTTGGGGACGGTTTAGGGTTAGGGGTATTACAAATTAAGGGCCTATTTGCCCACTAAAGATCCCCAATTTTGGTTCTTTAATAAAATAACACCTTTAGCTATCAAATTATGACTTTTGCACTTAATGCGATTTAGTCATTTTTCGCAATTGGGCTCACAATCGTTAAGATTAACTCGTCAAATTTTCCAAACACTAATATAATCATGCTATAATCTCATAATTATAATAAAATAATTTTCTCAACTTCGGATTTGTGGTCCCGAGACCACTGTTCTGACTAGGCCCTAAACCAGACTGTTACAGTTGGTAAGACTAAAAATGTGTAAGTTACGTCTACAAATTTGAGTTATACCTATGAATTTATGATAACACATAAGTAAACTATGTTATGCCATTGGTATTTTTATATATATAATCATGTTGCTATTTATTCGCATGTGAACTTACTAAGCTTTATGCTTACTCCCCTTTCTTTTTCATTTTCTTACAGTACTACCAAGCTAGCTCGGGGATCAAAGGACGTCGAAGGCTCGATCACACTATCAATTGAACGTTTGGGTATAATTAGTCTCAATATTTTGAGTATGGCATGTATAGGGACTTGGTCTTTTTGTTATATGTCATATTGGACTAGTCAAATGTGTTGGCTTATGGAAATATTTGATTCATTTTGTATTTGGCCATTATATATGGTTCATATTGATTATTTGGATAGTAACCCTAAGTAATTATGCATTCATGCAGTGTATAGTGCTTGATGTGATTGCTTGTGGATGAGATGTGTGGTGATTGACACATGTACTAAATGAATTAATCATGGTTAATAAGTATGACCAAAACTAAGGTATAATTGAGTAATTTAAAAGTAGGTTTAGTATGATGAATGAATATGAAATTGGTGTGAAATGCCATATGAAAGCATGATGTTTTCGATAGGTGATATGTTGACATATCAAAGGCATGGATTAATCATATTTATAAGTTTTTGAGTGATAAACATACTATGTTGCATGCCATCTTAGATGAATGAGTAAATGAGCATTTAAGGGTGACAAATGGCTTGGAAAAATAACCTCAAATTTGTCCACACAAGTAGACATACAGGCGTGGGTCTAGGTCGTGTGTGACACATGGTCTGCCCCATGGGCGTGTGGTTAGACCATGTGTTCCCTGCATCCTAATTAATGCAAACAAAATGCCCAGTAGTAAACACACGGGTAGAGACATGGTCGTGTGTCTCAGCCGTGTAAAGAGCACAGCCTTAGGACATGGGTGTGTGTCCAGGCCGTGTGAAGTCTGCACCTGATTTTAGAATTTAATTCACCACACGGGCGTGTTATTTGGCCATGTGACCTTATTTTGGTTGATGACATTATAGTCAGAGAGTTACATGGGCTGAGGACACAGGCGTCTCCCAAGCCACACGGGCGTGTGACTCCCCAAAGTAGGAAATTTTTCTAAGTTACCCTAAAGTTTTCTAAAGTTCTCAGTTTAGTCCTGAACCACCGTCGATGTATGTTTTGGGCTTCATAGGCCCTTATAAGGGACGATTTGCATGATATTCAAAATTTTTAAATTTGAATGAAATTTTATGGGCCGGTTTTGCATAAATGTGTTTGGTAACACCTCGAACCCTCTCTTGACGTCGGATACGGGCAAGGGGTGTTACATGGGTCAAATTTCATATATGAACCCTAGCTCAAAATGTGGCTAGAAATGGATAGATCATGCTTCGAGGACTTCAAAAATGCAAAGAATATAAAAAACGGGGCTTGGGAGCACTTACAATCAAGCTTGAAAAGTTGAAAACCCTAGTTATGGAACCCTTGCAAATTTTGGTAGACTAGGAGGAAGATGGACACAAATTTTGACTTGATTTTTCCCTTTTTATTCTTTTATTTACTAAATGACAAAAATGCCCTTAAGGACTTTCTTTCCAATTTTTCCTAGTCATGCCCATTTTTGTCCAAAATTTTAGAACTTGGTCAAATTGCTATTTAAGGACCTCTAATTAATAATGCAATTTCATGCTTGAAGCTTCTAGAACACAAGTTTCACAACTTATTCAATTTAGTCCCTAAAGTCAAATTGAACACCTTAGGCATATAATTTCTTCATGAAAATTTCACACAAACATGCAATCATATCATGGACCATCAAATAATCATAAAATAATTATTTCTATTTTGGATTTGTGGTCTTGAAACCACTGTTCTGACTAGACCCTAATTCAAGATGTCACAACTCTCTCTGCTTTAGGGATTTTCGTCCCCAAAAATATTACCGGTAAAAAGATTTGGGTATTATTTTCTTATGGCCTCCTCGGGCTCCCATGTAGCCTCTTCAACACCATGTCTTTTCCATAACACTTTCACCAAGGCAATGCTTTTGTTTATCAACTGTTTGAATTTTCAAGCAAAAATCTTAACCGGTTCCTCACCATAAGTTATATCTGGTTGAATCTCAACCTCTATCGGTGAAATCACATGTGGAGGATCCGATCGATAGCAGCACAACATAGACACATGGAACACATCGTGAATCTTTTCCAACTCAGATGGTAAAGTCAACCGATAGGCAACCGACCCTATTCTTTCAGTGACCTCATACGGTCCTATAAAACGAGGACTTAATTTTCCTTTTCTACCAAATCTCAAAACTTTTTTCCATGGAGATACTTTCAAAAATACCTTATCACCGACTTCATACTCAATTTCTTTTCTTTTTAAATTTGTGTAGGATTTTTGTCTATCCGAAGGAGCTTTCAAACAATCTCAAATCAGTTTTACCTTTTCTTTGGTTTCCTTAACCAAATCAACCTTGTGAATTTGATTTTCTCTGAGTTCAGTCCAATATAAGGATGTTCGACATTTATGCTGTAACGCCCCGTACCCGAGACCGTCGCTGGAGTCAAACACGAGGTGTTAATAGACTTAATTCATTACTTCAACAGCTCAAACAATTTATTTTTAAAATTTTCAGTGAAGCTAACAATCTGCGTCATAGTCGCTTAAAAATTCATATCTCGAGTTACGAAACTCAAAATCAAATTCCGTAAATTTTTCCTGAAACTAGACTCATATATCTATTTAATAATTTTTTTATAGAATTTTTGGTCAAGCAAATTAGTACAGTTTATTAGTTAAAGTTTCCCCTGTTTCAGAGTTTGACTGCTCTGACCTCTGTGTATTACGAATTAGATATCTCCTTGTACAGAGTTTCAATGACTATTCTGTTTGTTTCTAATAAAACTAGACTGAATAAGGAATCTGTAAATATAAATCATGACTTATAATTATCTTTGAAAAATTTATGGTGAATTTCCAAATTCAGAACAGGGGATCTAGAAATCGCTCTAGACCTGTTTCACAAAAATTTAAACATCTCATAAAATATAACTCATATACCTGTTTTGTTCCATCCATATGAAAATAGACTCATAATTATTCAATTCCATATTTTATTCATCATCTAATTATATCTCTACTATTTTTAGTGATTTTTCAAACTCACGTCACTATTGCTGTTTGAATCTATTTTATGGTAAATTTTACCTATTTCATGGTTTCCATGGATTAGCTAGCAATTTAGCATTCATAACACCAAATATGATCATGATTAGCCATTCCAATGGCTAATCATTACCAAGCATTTCCATACCACTCAATAACCATATCATAAGACCATATACACAAAATGATTATAATGCTATACATGCCATACTCAAAATATACAAGCCATTATGCCAAGATGGTATACGGATAGTGTGAGCGTGCCTCCAACCGTTTCCGATTTCCTAGCTGGCTTGTCAACACTACAAGGAATGAAAAGGAGGGAGTAAGCATAAATGCTAAGTAAGTTCACATGCAAATAGCAAGTAACACAACTATATATGCAAACATAAAACATCATTTGCATAATCATCACCGAGACATTCATATCACATTTTCATTTATCATCTTACCATATTGTTGTTATATCGAGTTTTCAACCCGAGGGTTAAGTACATACCTGTTCAAAGTATTCATTTTACAACACTTACCAATACGTCCCTTTCATCTCGAGTATTCCTCCATTTGAGTAGAATTTTACCCGTTGAACACATCGGAATATAATTCGGATACATGGAAAGTTTGCACATAAGTGCCACATATGTAGCCAAGCTACCATGTAACCCGCCCATAAGTGAACTCGGACTCAAGTCAATGAGCTCGGGTGTTCGCATCCATAAGTGAACTCGGACTCAACTCAACGAGCTCGGATGCCTAGTTACATCTCTCAAACTCAGACTCAACTCAACAAGTTCAGACATTCGCATCCATAAGTGAACTCGGACCCAACTCAACGAGCTCGGATGCCTAGTTACATCTCTCGAACTCGAACTCAACTCAACGAGTTCGGATGCTCAACCATCCTAGTGACATGTCACTTGTATCCTAATCTATTCCTAAGGTTCAAACGGGCGTTTTCCTCGATCAGACATCTTTGCCATCTTCCACGGAATATCGAAATTGATACTTCAGTGATAGTTCATACTCATCAAGTAATTCATATAATTACATATTATTCAACAATAACCACAAAGCATAATGTTTCATGATAATAATCAGCATCATATCATATAAACAACATTAAATTGCTGAAAATGACAATTATGTTACTACATTTACACATGAACTTACCTCGTATGCGAAAATGACTACTTTTACCATTTCGTCCACAACTTGGTATTTTCCCCATTTTAGCCCGAATTTTAGTTTTCCTTGCTCTATCATTTAAAATATAGTCTAATTAGGACTCACATTATACAAATTGACCCAAAATCATATTTTGGCAAAATTACAGTTTTGCCCCTAAACTTTTGCATATTTACACTTTTGCCCCAAAGCTCGTAAATTAAACTTCAGCCTATTTTCTTATGTTTTATGACATTCTGATCATTTTCCCTTCTATGGTAACATCAAATTCTCACTCTAACATGTACTTATGACTATTAGGTATTTTTACCGATTAAGCCCTTTTGCTCGTTTTCACTTAAAACCGAGTAGTACAAGTTGTCTAACATAATTTGAAACCTCATATTCTATCATAAAACACCAAAATACACAAATTTCACCTATGGGTATTTTTCCAAATATAAACCCTAGGTTAAATTATTGCTAGCATAAGCTTAATCGAGCTACCGGGATTCCAAAAATGTAAAAATCATTAAAAACGAGGCTAGAATGGACATACAATCGAGCTTGGAAGCTTGAAAAACCCTAGCCATGATTTCTCCTTGCTATATTCGGCCATGGGGTTGAAGATGAGCAAAATTGGCTTTTAATTTTGTATTTTAATTCATTTTACCCCTAAATGACCAAAATGCCCTTACTACTAAACTTTCCAAAAATTCCATCCATGTCCAATTTTTGTCCATAGACTTAGAAATTGGTAAAATTGCTATTTAAGGCCTTCTAATTAATATTTCAAAACAATTTCATACTAGAAACTTCTAGAATGCATGTTTTACAAATTATTCGATTTAGTCCCTAATTTCAATTTAAGCACTTTATGCATAAAATTTCTTCACGAAATTTTCACACAATCATGCAATCATATCATAGACCTCAAAATAATCATAAAATAATTATTTCTATCTCCGATTTTGTGGTCACAAAACCGCTATTCCGACTAGGCCCAAAATCAGGATATTACATATGCCCTTACAATGCCTTATAAGGCGCTATTTTCAAGCTCAACTGATAACTATTGTTGTAGGCAAACTCCACCAACAGTAAGTACTTTTCCCAATTACCTTGGAATTCCAATACACAACATCGGAGTATGTCTTCCAAGATCTGAATTAATCATTCAAACTGACTATCAGTCTGTAGATGGAAAATAGTGATAAAATTCAGCTTCGTACCCAAAGCTTCTTCTAAGTTTTTCCAAAACTGTGATGTGAACCTCGGATCTCTATTCGATACAATCGATATAGGTATTCCATGAAGTCTCACAATTTCACCAATGTACAATTCAGCTAACTTATAAAGTGGGTAATTGGTACTTACCGGGATAAAGTGAGCCGATTTAGCCAATCTGTCGACAATAACCCATGTGACATCTTTCTTTCTCAGAGTTAAAGGCAAACCTATCACAAAATCCATAGTAATCCGGTCCCATTTCCACTCGGGAACCATGATGGGTTGAAGTAAACCTGAGGGTACTTGGAATTCAGCCTTTACTTGCCAAAAAACTAAGCATTTCGATACAAACTCTGAGATATCTCTTTTCATACCATTCCACCAATACATTTTCTTCAAGTCATTATAAATCTTTGTACTACCCGGGTGAATTGACAAACAACCGTTGTGTGCCTCATGTAAAATATTTCGAATCAACTCAGTATCCTTTGGAGCATAAATCCTACCACGAAATCTCAAACAACCCTCGAAGTCACTCAAAAAATCGGGCTCACTGCTGGACTCATATTGAATTCTCTTAGCTTGCAACTCCTTATCAACTTTCTGAGCATCACAAATTTGTTGAAGAAAATTTGGTCTAGCTCTCAACTTGGCCAGAATCGAACCATTATCTAACAAAGTTAGACGTGTATTCATAGCCCTCAAGGCAAACAATGACTTCATACTCAAAGCATCGACGACCACTTTTGCCTTACCTGGATGGTAATCAATCACCAGCTCATAATCTTTTAACAGTTCTAACCATCTTCGTTGCGGCAAGTTTAAGTCCTTTTGGGTCATCAAGTACATAAGACTTTTGTGATCGAGGTAGACATGGCATTTCATACCAAATAAATAATGTTGCCAAATCTTCAAAGCAAACACTATGGCGGCCAACTCTAAGTCATGTGTCGGATAGTTATTTTCATGAGGCTGCAATTGCCGCGAAGCGTAAGCCACGACTTTACCTTCTTGCATAAGTACACATCCCAAACCATTGAAGGAAGCATCACTATAAATCACAAATTCTTTACCTGACTCAGGTTGTACCAAAATCAGTGCTTCAGTAAATAACATCTTCAATTTCTTGAAGCTTTGTTGACACTTTCTTGACCACTCAAACTTAACATCCTTTTAAAGCAATCTTGTTATTTTATCACAAACTACCGATAGTAACTGGCTAAGCCCAAAAAGCTTCTAACCTTGGATACATTCCTTGGCGGTTTCTAATCGACGATAGCAGATATCTGACTAGGATCAACTCGGATAACATCACCTGAAACAATGTGGCCTAAGAATCCAACTTCTCGTTTACTGAACTTAGCATACAACTGTTTGTCTCTTAAAGTCTGCAAAATAGTTCTCAAGTGTTCAGCATGCTCTGTCTCATCTCTCGAATATATCAAAATATCATCAATAAACACAACAAAAAACTTGTCCAAATATGGCTGAAATATTCAATTCATTAAATCCATAAACACGGCAGGAGCATTCGTTAACCCAAATGGCATAACAAGAAATTCATAGTGGCCATACCTCATCCTAAAAGCAGTTTTAGGCACATCCAACTCTTTAACTCACAACTGGTAGTAACCAGACCTCAAGTTTATCTTAAAAAACCATGTTGCTCCTTTCAATTGATCAAACAAGTCATCAATCCTTGGTAAAATATACTTGTTCTTGATTGTTACCTTATTGAGCTATCAGTAGTCTATACACAACCTCAATGATCTGTCTTTCTTTTTCACGAATAATACAGGAGCACCCCATGGTGAAAAACCCAGCCTCACAAAACCCTTATCGGTCAATTCTTGCAACTATGACTTCAGTTCTTTCAACTCAGTTACGACCATCCTATATAGATCAATCGAGATAGATGCTGCCTTTGGCATCACTTCGATACCAAACTCCACTTCTCTAATTAGAGGTAAACTCCAGGAATACATCCAAATATTCACATACAACAGGCACTGATTCAATCTTCAATTCAGATTCTTTTGTATTCAACACATAAGCCAAATAAGCTTTACATCCTCTTCTCATACATTTCTGAGCAGACATCGGAGAAATCAAGATTGACAACCCATTTGACTTATCTGATTCAACCCGAAGAGTTCCACCATTTTCACATTTCAATTCAATGACTTTCTATCTACAATTTACTATAGCATCCTGAAATGTTAACCAATCTATACCCAATATAACATCAAATTCATCAAACAACAACAACATCAAGTCAGCTGGAAAACAATAACCTCTTAGTGACTGTGACAGCCCAAAGTTGACCCTAGTCGGGAAGTGGTTTCGGGACCGCTAAACCGAGTCACCAAAATGTTTGAATGTGATACTTATTGTCTAGAATATGTAATTATGAATGTGTGAAAATTTCAAGCTTCAATTTGGTTGATTTCATGTGAATTTAGTTAATAGGACTTATGTGAGAAAATTCTAAAATGTGATAGGTCAATGTGTGAGGACCTATTAGTGCATGTGGACAAAGGGGGGACTTGCATGTCAAATTTCCCCCCTACTAGTAGTGGCCGGCCATGATGAGCATGATGCACAAGTGTGCAATTTATTTTATGGAAATTATGGCATGAGTATGGCACAAATAAGATATGTTAATTTGTGTCATAAAATGTTGGGATAAAACAAATAAAATAATAAAAAGGAGTATGGAGAATACAAAAAAAAATGTGTGTGTAGTTGTTTGTTCCCCCCCATTACCGTGAGCTAAAGAAGAGAAAGGAGAGAATTTTGTTCATCCTTTTCTCATCTTCATGCTTGCCGAAACTAGAAAGAAAAAACAAAGAAAAATTTTCTCATCCTTTGGTTCATCCTTGGCCAAAAATTTTAAGGAGGAAAGAAGAAGAAAGGTGAAGAGATTCGGCCATGCATGTAGCTAGGCTAAGGTATGTTTGATGATGTTCCATGAGATGCATGCATGTTTTAGTTGTTAGCTTGAGTTCTACTTGGCCCATGGTCTAAATCTTGCTATGTGATGGAATTGGCACTTGACCATGGATGCATCATTCTTGGTTGGTGTTTGATGTTGTGGTGATGAGGCATGAGGATGAGTTAAGATTCGGCCTAGGTGGAGGTTGTGTTAATGCCATTGCATGCAAAATATGAGGCTTGTTAATGATGCATGTGATGATGGCTTGATGATTCTTGAACCTCCTTTTTAGCATTTTTGTGTGAGCACATATGTGCATTGGTTGCTAAATGGAGAAGAATCGGCTAGCAAGATGTGTGCTAAGGCCGAATGTAACTTTGCATGTTGATGAGCAATGCATGTGTTAAATCGATGAAAAGGGGGAGGATGCTTTACTAGTGTGTGTATATGTGTGTATTAAGTGTTGAGATCGACCCCAAAAATAGACATGCATATTCGGCCAAGGGGAAAGAAATTAGCTAATATGTTGTGTTGATGCATGATTTTTGCATGTATGAGACTTTAATGTCTAATGTATAAATATGGGCTAAGTGCCTTGTGTTCATCTTTTTGATGCCTAAATGATGAAATCAATTTATTTGTTTGATTAAGCTCAAGAGCAAAGGGGAAATAAATCCGATAAAGGGAAGGAAAAAGTGGTTGAATAGCTAGCGGAATCGTTCGACAACACCCGAGGTAAGTTCTTGAGTAAGAGAGCTTAAATTACAATGTGATTAAATCATGCTCTATGTGTGGCTATTGAGCCGAATGTGCAAGGACGATATGTGCCTTGTGTTTGAGTTTCGCAAATGAAAATGAAATATGAATGTGCATGATTAATTGAATGCTGTCCGGGCTAAGTCCCGAAGGCTTTGTGCTAAGTGAATATATCCGGACTAAGATCCGAAGGCCTTTGTGCGAGATACTAAATCCGGGTTAAGTCCCGAAGGCATTCGTGCGAGTTATTAAATCCGGGTTAAGTCCCGAAGGCATTCGTGCGAGTTATTAAATCCGGGTTAAGTCCCGAAGGCATTCGTGCGAGTTGTTAAATCCGGGTTATGTCCCGAAGGCATTGTGTGAGTTACTAAAACCGGGCTATGTCCCGAAGGCATTTGAACGAGGAGCTATATCCGGTTAAATCCCGAAGGTACGTGATTTGGTAATGAATGAGCTTGCTGTAAAATTCCAGCGAATACTCGAAAAACATCCCAATATGGGGATATGTTACGTATGTGTTGAATTTAATCGAGCCCTTACAAATAAATGTTCGCTCAGTTGATAAACGAGCTACCGGCCTTCGGCTAAGTTAGTCTATTGTGTATGTACATAAGGGTTGTGAATGTTGTGAAGCAAGTTTGATATCGGTAAATTGCGTATTATGAAATATTCCATTTAGCTAAATGTGTGTTATTCTTTGTTTATGCTGGAATTTCTTGCTCAAAACTTACTAAGCATAAATTGCTTACTTCGTTCCATTGCTCCTCTGTTTTATAGATTTTTTGGTTCTCCAGCTATCGGACTCGGGATCTTGACGTCGAAGTCGCCCACACTATCAAAGGCTCTTATGGGTACTCTTTTGGTTGAATTTTGATATGGCATGTATAGGACGACCCATTGTTGTTTTTCGAGTACTTTATGTGATGTATAAGTTTTGGATAGCCATGTGAAAATGGCTTATATGTGTTTAAGTATAATGTTATAATCATTTAGTGTGGATATGCTTGACAAGGATTGGCCACGGGGATGGTTAATCACTTTCATAAATTGTGCTATGTATGCAAAAAGGGCTAGTTGAACCATGAAATAGGTAAAGCCTACCTTAAAGGTAGATGCTGACAGCAGCAGTGATGTAGATTTGGAAAATCACTAAAAATAGTAGGAATAGAATTAAATAGTGAATAAATTATGTAAACAAACCTTGAAGAATCTACTTTCATAGGAAAGTAACGAAACAATCATATGGACAGTACAGTAAGAGATATTCGGGTTCTTGTGGAACAGGGCCAGAACAGTTTCTGGATTCCCTGTTCCGCCTTTGGAAATTCACTATAAATTGACCAGAGATAATTAGGGGTCATACCATATATGTATGGATTCTTCTCTGAGTCTAGTTTCCATAGAAACAAACGGCATCAGTATTTAAGCTCTGTGCAGAGAGATATCCAAGTCGTAATGGGAAAAGGTCAGTGTAGTCGACCCCTGTAACATGCGAGACTTTGACTAATAAACTGTACTAATTGGCCCGACCAAAAATTCTAGAAAAAAATACATAGGTGGGGACATGAGTCTAGTTTCAGGGAAAAATCACCAAACTGATTTTCGAGTTGTGAAACTCAAGATATGATTTTTGAAGCGACTAGTACTCAGACTGGGCAGTGTCTGGAAGGAAATTTTTCAAAGTTTGTTAACATCTCGTGTCCGACTCCGGTGTCGGTCTCGGGTTCGGGGTGTTACATTTTATTGGTATTAGAGCTACGGTTTAGTCGATTCTAGGACTACCGTAATGTTTTGGGTCTAGCTATACATGCCATTTTATGTGATTACTTGATAGTGTGGTGATTTCTGACAATTGTAAATGTGTTTATTTATAGTAATGGATCCCGATCGTGACCGAGAGGTAGTTGATGATCTTGAGAGTGTAGCGCCTGCTCCCGCACAAGGGACAGTGCCGGCAGACTCTCAACCTAATGCTAGTAATCCAAATGATGAAGCTAGACAAGCATTCTATAGCGTGATGAATGATTGGTTTAACCAATACATTCGAACTAATATGGCTGTTCCACAACCTCCATTCCCGACAAATACTACCCCCGCACCTACAATACCACCGGTAACGGACCAAATAAGGTCAAATAAGCCCCCAGTTGACAGAATCCGAAAACATGGGGCTACTAAATTTAAGGCTATGGATAGCGATGATGCCGAGCAAGCTGAATTTTGGCTGGACAACACTATCCGGGTACTCGATGAGCTATCTTGTACACCCGATGAATGCCTAAAGTGTGCTATCTCCTTGCTACGTGATTCTGCCTACTATTGGTGGAGTACTTTGACTTCTATTGTGCCCCGAGAGCAAGTAACTTGGGAGTTTTTCCAAACTGAGTTTCGGAAAAAGTATATCAGTCAGAGATTTGTTGATAAAAAACGGAAGGAATTTCTTGAGCTTAAGCAAGGCTCCATGTCGGTTACTGATTACGAGCGAAAATTTGTTAGACTTAGCAAATACGCTCGGGAATGTGTTTCGTCCGAAGCTATTATGTGTAAACGCTTCGAGGATGGGCTGAATGAAGATATAAAAATGTTCGTTGGCGTTCTTGAAATACGAGAGTTCGTGGTACTTGTTGAACGAGCTTGTAAAGCCGAAGAGCTTAGAAAAGAAAAGCAAAGAGTTGATGAGGGAACTGGAGAGTTTCGTAAAAGATCCTCGGGAAGGTCTCTTCAACAGACATCGAAGAGATTTCGAGATGATGCGGGCCAGTTTAGAGGCACTTCGGGCCTTTTTGGACGAGATCGTGATCGACCCCCTGTGGGTACACGAGGCACTTCGGTCGCCAGTGTTGGGAATGAACGTCGAGACAGGACGAAATGCCGATATTGCGGTAAATGGCATTCGGGGAGTTGTAGATTTCCTGACCGCTCTTGTTACAAATGCGGATCAGTTGACCACTTCATTAAAGATTGCCCGAGGTTGTTGGGACAGAATGCAAATCAGAGTGGGAGACCGGGTGCTACCACTGCTCGAGGTAGACCATCTGGAAATATGGGCAATGCTAGTGGTGGTCAGAGAGGATCTAGAGATGATATAACCAGATCCGAAGCCCGTGCGCCTGCTAGAGCTTATGCTATACGTGCCTGCGAGGATGCTTCTTCGCCTGATGTTATTACCGGTACATTCACTCTCTTTGATACTAATGTAATTGCTTTGATTGACCCCGGTTCTACTCATTCTTACATATGTGAAACCTTAGCATCCAGTAAGAATTTACCTATTGAGTCTACTGAGTTCGTAATTCGGGTGTCAAATCCCTTGGGTCGTTACGTGCTTGTCGACAAAGTGTGTAAGAAATGTCCCCTGGAAATTCGAGGTTCCTGTTTTCCGGCGGACTTGATGCTTTTGCCGTTTGATGAATTTGATGTTATCCTTGGTTTGGATTGGTTGACCGCGCATGATGCGATTGTGAATTGCAAGAGCAAGACTATTGATTTGAGGTGCGCAAATAACGAAGTAGTCTGAATTGAGTCTGCGGACTTGGAGGGGATGCCAGCTGTAATATCAGCAATGTTGGCACAGAAATATGTAAGAAAAGGGTGCGAAGCATACCTTGCGTATGTACTTGGTGACAAAGAATTAGAAAAGAAACCCGAATCTATGCCGGTGGTTTGTGAATACCCGGATGTTTTTCCGGAAGAATTACCGGGTTTACCACCTGTTCGGGAGGTAGAGTTTGGTATTGAGCTTGTACCTGGGACTACGCCGATTTCGATAGCTCCGTATCATATGGCACCAACCGAGTTAAGGGAGTTGAAAGCTCAGTTGCAAGAACTGACGGATAGAGGTTTCGCTCGACCAAGTTTCTCACCTTGGGGTGCACCAGTATTGTTCGTGAAAAAGAAGGACGGAACCATGAGGTTGTGCATTGACTATCGTCAGCTGAATAAAGTGACGATAAAGAACAAATATCCGTTGCCGCGCATCGATGATTTGTTCGACCAACTGAAGGGAGCCTCAGTGTTCTCAAAAATAGATTTGAGATCGGGCTATTATCAGTTGCGAATCCGAGATTCAGATATTCCCAAAACTGCCTTCAGAACGAGATATGGTCACTACGAATTCTTATTGATGCCGTTTGGGCTCACTAATGCCCCTGCAGTATTTATGGATTTGATGAATCGGATCTTCAGACCGTATTTGGATCGGTTCGTAGTGGTGTTCATTGATGACATTTTGGTCTATTCAAGAGACGAGACCGAACATGCTGAGCATCTGAGGCTAGTGCTGCAAATTTTGCGGGATAAGCAGTTATATGCTAAGTTCAGTAAGTGTGAGTTCTGGTTAAGAGAGGTTAGCTTCTTGGGTCATGTGGTATCCGCGTCGGGTATTCGAGTTGACCCGAACAAAATTTCAGCCATACTTGACTGGAAACCTCCGAGAAATGTTACTGAAGTTCGGAGCTTTTTGGGGCTCGCCGGTTATTACCGATGATTTGTCAAAGGTTTCTCGATGATAGCCACACCAATGACGAAGCTACTTCAAAAGGATGTTAAGTTCGAGTGGACGGAGAAATGTCAGAAAACTTTCGACCAACTGAAAACTCATTTGACTGAAGCTCCAATTTTGGTGCAACCCGAATCAGGTAAAGAGTTTGTCATTTATAGTGACGCATCCCTACTTGGGTTGGGTTGCGTATTGATGCAAGAAGGTCGAGTCGTGGCCTATGCGTCGAGACAATTGAAGCCTCACGAGAGGAATTATCCGACCCATGATCTCGAACTAACTGCCATCGTGTTTGCTTTAAAAATATGGCGACATTATCTGTTTGGTGAGAAGTGCCATGTATTTTCGGATCACAAAAGTCTCAAATATTTGATGACTCAACGAGACTTGAATCTGCGACAAAGACGTTGGCTTGAGTTGTTGAAAGATTACGAGCTTGTCATTGATTATCACCCGGGAAAGGCTAACGTGGTTGCGGACGCCTTAAGCCGGAAGTCATTGTTTGCTTTACGAGCGATGAACGTGCATTTGTCTGTTCTACCAGACAGTGTGTTAGTAGCTGAATTAAAAGCTAAACCATTATTGACTCACCAAATTCGTGAAGCTCAGAAAGTCAATGATGAATTGGTTGCAAAACGGGCTAAGTGTTTTCCGAACGAGGAATCGGAGTTTCAAATTGATGATGATGATTGTTTGAGGTTCAGAAATCGTTTGTGTGTTCCAAGGAATTCGGAACTCATTTCGATGATTCTGAACGAAGCCCATTGTAGCCGAATGTCAATTCACCCGGGGAGTACGAAAATGTACAACGATTTGAAACGTCAATTTTGGTGGCATGGTATGAAACGGGACATCTCCGACTTTGTTTCGAGATGTTTGATATGTCAACAAGTGAAAGCGGAACATCAAGTGCCTTCAGGATTACTCCAGCCGATCATGATACCCGAGTGGAAATGGGATCAAGTCACAATGGACTTTGTGACCGGACTGCCCTTGTCAGCAAGTAAGAAGGATGCGATATGGGTTGTTGTTGATAGACTGACTAAGTCGGCTCATTTCATCCCCGTACGAACGGATTTTTCATTGGATAAACTAGCTGAATTGTACGTTTATCAAATTGTGAGATTACACGGGGTACCTGTTTCTATCGTGTCGGATAGAGATCCGAGATTCACCTCACGATTTTGGAAGAAATTGCAAGAAGCTCTGGGTACCAAGCTGCATTTTAGCACTGCTTTTCACCCCCAAACCGATGGTCAACCCGAGCGGATAATTCAGATACTTGAGGATATGTTGAGATGTTGCATCCTCGAGTTCAGTAGTTCATGGGAACGGTATTTACCTTTGATTGAATTCGCTTACAACAATAGTTTTCAATCAAGTATTAAGATGGCACCTTACGAGGCTTTGTACGGTCGTAAATGCCGTACACCATTGTTTTGGACCGAGCTCGGTGAAAGTAAAATTTTCGGAGTTGATTTGATTAAAGATGCTGAACAGAAAGTAAAGGTAATCCGTGAAAGTCTAAAGGTAGCCACGGATCGTCAGAAGTCGTACGCAGATTTGAAACGAAAAGACATCGAGTATCAGGTGGGAGACAAAGTGTTCCTTAAGGTTTCACCTTGGAAAAAGATACTCAGGTTCGGCCGTAAGGGCAAGTTGAGCCCAAGATTCATTGGGCCGTACGAAATCTCCGAACGAGTTGGTCCGGTTGCGTATAGATTGATTTTGCCCCCGGAGCTTGAAAAGATTCATGACGTCTTTCATGTTTCGATGCTTCGACGCTATCGATCTGATCCATCGCACATAATTAGCCCATCAGAGGTTGAAATTCAAGTCGACATGAGCTATGAAGAAGAACCGATGCGTATCCTAGCTCGTGAAGTGAAGGAGTTGCGAAACAAAAGAGTTCCGCTAGTAAAGGTGTTATGGCTCAAACACGGGATCGAGGAAGCTACTTGGGAGACCGAGAGCTCGATGAAAGAACGATACCCAAACCTATTTACCGGTAAGATTTTCGGGGACGAAAATTTCTTAAGTGGGGGAGAGTTGTGACAGCCCAAAGTTGACCCTAGTCGGGAAGTGGTTTCGGGACCGCTAAACCGAGTCACCAAAATGTTTGAATGTGATACTTATTGTCTAGAATATGTAATTATGAATGTGTGAAAATTTCAAGCTTCAATTTGGTTGATTTCATGTGAATTTAGTTAATAGGACTTATGTGAGAAAATTCTAAAATGTGATAGGTCAATGTGTGAGGACCTATTAGTGCATGTGGACAAAGGGGGGGACTTGCATGTCAAATTTCCCCCCTACTAGTAGTGGCCGGCCATGATGAGCATGATGCACAAGTGTGCAATTTATTTTATGGAAATTATGGCATGAGTATGGCACAAATAAGATATGTTAATTTGTGTCATAAAATGTTGGGATAAAACAAATAAAATAATAAAAAGGAGTATGGAGAATACAAAAAAAAATGTGTGTGTAGTTGTTTGTTCCCCCCCATTGCCGTGAGCTAAAGAAGAGAAAGGAGAGAATTTTGTTCATCCTTTTCTCATCTTCATGCTTGCCGAAACTAGAAAGAAAAAACAAAGAAAAATTTTCTCATCCTTTGGTTCATCCTTGGCCAAAAATTTTAAGGAGGAAAGAAGAAGAAAGGTGAAGAGATTCGGCCATGCATGTAGCTAGGCTAAGGTATGTTTGATGATGTTCCATGAGATGCATGCATGTTTTAGTTGTTAGCTTGAGTTCTACTTGGCCCATGGTCTAAATCTTGCTATGTGATGGAATTGGCACTTGACCATGGATGCATCATTCTTGGTTGGTGTTTGATGTTGTGGTGATGAGGCATGAGGATGAGTTAAGATTCGGCCTAGGTGGAGGTTGTGTTAATGCCATTGCATGCAAAATATGAGGCTTGTTAATGATGCATGTGATGATGGCTTGATGATTCTTGAACCTCCTTTTTAGCATTTTTGTGTGAGCACATATGTGCATTGGTTGCTAAATGGAGAAGAATCGGCTAGCAAGATGTGTGCTAAGGCCGAATGTAACTTTGCATGTTGATGAGCAATGCATGTGTTAAATCGATGAAAAGGGGGAGGATGCTTTACTAGTGTGTGTATATGTGTGTATTAAGTGTTGAGATCGACCCCAAAAATAGACATGCATATTCGGCCAAGGGGAAAGAAATTAGCTAATATGTTGTGTTGATGCATGATTTTTGCATGTATGAGACTTTAATGTCTAATGTATAAATATGGGCTAAGTGCCTTGTGTTCATCTTTTTGATGCCTAAATGATGAAATCAATTTATTTGTTTGATTAAGCTCAAGAGCAAAGGGGAAATAAATCCGATAAAGGGAAGGAAAAAGTGGTTGAATAGCTAGCGGAATCGTTCGACAACACCCGAGGTAAGTTCTTGAGTAAGAGAGCTTAAATTACAATGTGATTAAATCATGCTCTATGTGTGGCTATTGAGCCGAATGTGCAAGGACGATATGTGCCTTGTGTTTGAGTTTCGCAAATGAAAATGAAATATGAATGTGCATGATTAATTGAATGCTGTCCGGGCTAAGTCCCGAAGGCTTTGTGCTAAGTGAATATATCCGGACTAAGATCCGAAGGCCTTTGTGCGAGATACTAAATCCGGGTTAAGTCCCGAAGGCATTCGTGCGAGTTATTAAATCCGGGTTAAGTCCCGAAGGCATTCGTGCGAGTTATTAAATCCGGGTTAAGTCCCGAAGGCATTCGTGCGAGTTGTTAAATCCGGGTTATGTCCCGAAGGCATTGTGTGAGTTACTAAAACCGGGCTATGTCCCGAAGGCATTTGAACGAGGAGCTATATCCGGTTAAATCCCGAAGTTACGTGATTTGGTAATGAATGAGCTTGCTGTAAAATTCCAGCGAATACTCGAAAAACATCCCAATATGGGGATATGTTACGTATGTGTTGAATTTAATCGAGCCCTTACAAATAAATGTTCGCTCAGTTGATAAACGAGCTACCGGCCTTCGGCTAAGTTAGTCTATTGTGTATGTACATAAGGGTTGTGAATGTTGTGAAGCAAGTTTGATATCGGTAAATTGTGTATTATGAAATATTCCATTTAGCTAAATGTGTGTTATTCTTTGTTTATGCTGGAATTTCTTGCACAAAACTTACTAAGCATAAATTGCTTACTTCGTTCCATTGCTCCTCTGTTTTATAGATTTTTTGGTTCTCCAGCTATCGGACTCGGGATCTTGACGTCGAAGTCGCCCACACTATCAAAGGCTCTTATGGGTACTCTTTTGGTTGAATTTTGATATGGCATGTATAGGACGACCCATTGTTGTTTTTCGAGTACTTTATGTGATGTATAAGTTTTGGATAGCCATGTGAAAATGGCTTATATGTGTTTAAGTATAATGTTATAATCATTTAGTGTGGATATGCTTGACAAGGATTGGCCACGGGGATGGTTAATCACTTTCATAAATTGTGCTATGTATGCAAAAAGGGCTAGTTGAACCATGAAATAGGTAAAGCCTACCTTAAAGGTAGATGCTGACAGCAGCAGTGACGTAGATTTGGAAAATCACTAAAAATAGTAGGAATGGAATTAAATAGTGAATAAATTATGTAAACAAACCTTGAAGAATCTACTTTCATAGGAAAGTAACGAAACAATCATATGGAAAGTACAGTAAGAGATATTCGGGTTCTTGTGGAACAGGGCCAGAACAGTTTCTGGATTCCCTTTTCCGCCTTTGGAAATTCACTATAAATTGACCAGAGATAATTAGGGGCCATACCATATATGTATGGATTCGTCTCTGAGTCTAGTTTCCATAGAAACAAACGGCATCAGTATTGAAGCTCTGTGCAGAGAGATATCCAAGTCGTAATGGGAAAAGGTCAGTGTAGTCGACCCCTGTAACATGCGAGACTTTGACTAATAAACTGTACTAATTGGCCCAACCAAAAATTCTAGAAAAAAATACATAGGTGGGGACATGAGTCTAGTTTCAGGGAAAAATCACCAAACTGATTTTCGAGTTGTGAAACTCAAGATATGATTTTTGAAGCGACTAGTACTCAGACTGGGCAGTGTCTGGAAGGAAATTTTTCAAAGTTTGTTAACATCTCGTGTCCGACTCCGGTGTCGGTCTCGGGTTCGGGGTGTTACAGTGACATTTCTTACATACTTTATCAACTAAAACATGCTTGCCTAACGGGTTTGACACCTTAATCATAAATTTTGTAGGCTCAATAGGCATATTCATGCTATATACCAATTTCATGCACACATATGAATGAGTAAAACTAGGGTCAATCAAGGTAATAACAATAGTATCATAAAGAGAAAAAGTACCCGTGATCACATCGAGAGAAGATGCATCCTCACGCGCCGGTGCTCTAGCTTCGGATTTCACTGTTGTATCCCTCATTATATTTTTTTACTACTAGCCCTATTACTGGCATTTCTCAAGGGTCTCCCTTTTGCAGCCATATTACCCGGCCTTGTACTCTAAAATATTTCTTTCTCGACCATCTCCAGACAGTCTTTGATATAGTGGTCTTGAGAACCACAGTGGAAACAAGATCCATCGCTTGTCCTACACTTACCAAAAAGACTTCTACCACATTGTTGGACTTAAGTCTGAAAGGTCTATCACTACCCATACTAGCTATAGATGTAGACTGAGATTTAAAACTCAAATTTTGCTTCTTACGATTTCTATACGAATGCCCAGCCGAAACATGAGAACAAGAATATATATATCTGAATTTCTTAGACTGAGATGGAAGTGACTTGCTCATCAGCCTCTTTCATATATCTCTAGCCTCAGCCTCGGCATTTCTCTTTTCCTTAGTCATTTCCTCAGCTTTACAAGCCCGATCAACGAGCACAACAAATTCTTTTAGCTCAAGAATACCCATTAACACTCTAATATCCTCTTTAAGTCCATTTTCAAACCTTCTACACGTCTTAGCCTCGGAGGATACACACTCCCGAGCATATTTGCTGAGTGTGACAGCCCTAATTTGACCCTAGTCGGAAAGTGGTTTTGGGACCACAAAACCGAGTCACAAAAAAATAATTAAATGTTATATTCTATGCTTATTATATGTGAAAGTGCATGTGTGAAAGTTTCATGCTTTGATTTTGTCATTTGTATGTGAAATTATTAAATAGGACTTATGTGAGAAATTTTGAAAATGTGATAGGTTAATTTGTAGTGGCCAAATATTTTATGGTTTAAAATCAGTGGATTTGCATGTCAAATTTCCCACTTTAATTTGTAGTGGCCGGCCATAATGATGATGATAAACAATATATGCATTTTAAATTAGCATTAAAATATTTAATGGCTTTATATTATAAAATAAAGATAAATAAAATAACAAAATGAGGAAAAGGACAAAACTTGTTCATCTTTGTTCTTCATAGCCGAAATTAAGAGAAAAAGAGAGGAAAAAGCTCAAGCACATTTGGTCATTTACTTAGCATGATTCAAAGGTATGTTCCATGTATTTTCTTGATATTCTTGCAAAATTAGCATGGTCAAAGCATTACTTAGTTAACCCATGTTTAAAATTTGAAAATTATTGTGTTGTGAGCATTCGGTCATGAATTGAATTGAAGGAAATGGTTGTTGTTTCATGTTCTTTTCATGAGTAATGGTAGATAGGTGAAGTTGAGCTAGACAAATGAGCATATATGTGCATTATGTGCTTATATGTGTATTCGGCCAAGGAAGTTTGATATGAAGCTTTGATAGGTTTGAGTAATGAATGGCCGAATGAGCTATAGGTTATGTATGGATGAATTTTATGCATATGTGTGTGTGGCATTAGTAGTTAATGGCATTCAGCATTGTTTAATTAAAATTAGAAATGAATGCTTGAGAGTTAAATAGGTCGCTCTAATGACCAAATATGCTAAAAGCTAATATATGGACTAGTTGATAAATATGTGTTATGGAAATGTGAACAAATATCTATTTGATTTAGTATTCGGCTATGGTTAATTGTATAATAAATTGGTGTAGATGTTTTGAATGAGATATGCATAATTATAAGTTGAGTTGAGAAATGATTTCTCAAATGTCTAAAATGATATTCGGCTATGGCATGTAAGCATGACTAGTTTGTGTTGAATGTTTTTAATTAGAAGAAGGTTATAAGTTGAGTTTAATGTTAAAAGAAATACTTGAAAAGATGCATAGTACCGAATGTGTTTGAATGTGACTTACAAGTACATAAATTTGAAAATGAAATGGTGATAGACTTAAGTGGACAAATGATACGAATGAATTGGTTTTGAAATGTATATGGTTGCCGTATGTATGTGTTTGATTGATAAGTAAATTTGTTTTATTTAGCTCAAGAGCTTAGAGGACCAAAGTTGGATAGGGGAAAGGAGAAAGTAATCGAATAGCCGTTGTAATCGTTCGACAACATTCGAGGTAAGTTTTAAGTAATCAAACGTAAATAAAAATTGATTATAATCTGATATATTATGTGAATTAGGTATTCCTTGTAAGGTATGGATTTAGCCGAATGTTAAAGATGAAATGATGGTGTATTGTATCATGCTTATATGGCCTAATGGCAAGTATAACATGTTGATAAATATGCAATGTGCTTTTATAATCGAATGATAAGTTTGAAATGAATGCGAGCGAAATGTTATGCATAAGCTATCGAATGCTAAGTGTGAAAATGAGATGAAAGAAAAGTGTTTGAGATGTATAATTATATATGTTCAAATGATGCTAGTACCTAATTGATATGATTATGTTATATGGAACTTGTTGATTTGATTATCGTACGGTACTATTCGGGCCTTTGAGCCTAGCAGGCTATAATGCCGGTGAGTTAATATTAGGCTTTGAGCCTGGCAGGCTATAATGCCGGTGAGTTAATATCGGGCTTCGAGCTTAGCAGGTGTAATGCCGGTGAATGAGTTTAGACTTAAAGTCTAGCAGGCTTCGTGCCGGTGATGAATTCGGGTTTTAAACCTAATAGGCTAATTGCCGGTGATTTGATATAAATCTAAAATTTTGAGACTTCGTGATAAAATGACAATTGAAATCGTATAATACCTTAAGTTGGCTAGGTATGTATTTTGTACTTATATGAACTTGATTGGGATTGAATCCCAAGTAAGTAATACGATGTATATGTGAATAAGTATTAAGACTATATGTATATGATCCTGATACATTCGGCCAAAATGTGAAGTTATGTGAAAATATTTGATTTACTTATGTTATAGGAATTCAGATTCAAGTGAAGTTAATATGCTAAATATATATTAAAAGTTTGTATATTTATTCGGCCAAATGGCAATATACCTAAGCAATGTCACTTGAGAATTTGATTGATCGATTTATAATTGAATTTAATTGTTTGCATTGCTTAAAACTTACTAAGCTTATGGAAGCTTTATGACAGCCCTAATTTGACCCTAGTCGGGAAGTAGTTTCGGGACCACAAAATTAAGTCACAAAAATAATTAAATGTTATATTCTATGATTATTACATGTGAAAGTTCATCTGTGAAAATTTCATGCTTTGATTTTGTCATTTGTGAGTGAAATTATGAAATAGGACTTATGTGAAAATTTCTGAAAATGCTATAGGCTAATTTGTAGTGGCCAAATAAATAGTAGTGCAAAATAGGAGGATTTGCATGTCAAACCTCCCATTTTATGTGTAGTGGCCGGCCAAGGTGATGGGTATTAGATAATATATGTATTTTAGCATTATAATAGTTATAATGGATGATGGTCATGATGAACAACATGTGCAAATTTTTTTATTGAAGTTATGGCATAGGTATGGCACAAATTAATATATGCCATTTTGTGTCATAAAATGTTTAGGAATAAAGAATAATAAGAATAACAAAAGGGAAGTAAAGGAAGGTTTTTGTTCATTCTTGGTTCTTCATAGCCGAAAATTGAGAGAGCAAATAGGGGAGAAAACCCTTGAATATTCGGTCACTAGGAGGAGGAAAATTGAAGGTAAGTTTTTGGTACTTTGCTTCTATTTTGATGTTCATGGGTTCTTCTTGATTATACCTTAACTCATGAAGCATATTTTTTATTTTTGGTTTTGTTGTGAGCATTCGGTCATGAATTGAAATGAGGGAAATGGTTGTTGTTTCATGTTCTTTTGATGAATAATGGAAGATAGGTGAAGTTGAGCCAAGCAAATGAGAATGCATGTGCCTTAGATGCTAAGGGGGAAAATCGGCTAACATGTTGTGTGTGAACTTGGATAATATTAAGTAATGTTTGTGCTTTAAAATGATGAAATGGAGTTTATGCTTAAGTGAAATTATAGGTATGTGATGATGGATTTGGGATATGCAAGTTTAAATAACATGCATGCAAGGTATGTGTGAAAGAGTGATTTGGTAATAAATCTGCTTGGGACAGCAGCAGTAATGTGATTTTGGAAAATTACCATAAATTGTGGGAGATGAGTTAGAAGCTTAATAAATTATGTAATTAAAGCTTAATGAGTCTAGTTTCTTATAAAAGAAATCATGTAAACAAAAGAACGTCCGATAATGAGATATTTGAAGTGATGTAGGACAGGGTCAGAATGACTTCTAGATCCTCTATTCTATTTTTATAAAAATCATTATAAATTGTACAAAAATTTTCCTAAGATGAAATTTATATGTTTAGACTCCTTAATGAGTCTAGTTTCAAATGAAATAAACGAGAACATATTTTGAATTCTGTACAATGATAAATTTGATTTATAGTGAAGAGTGGTCAGATTAGTCAAATAGTGAAACAAGGGAAAATTTAAGAAAAATATGGTATTGATTTTGCCAAATCAAAAATTCTGAAAATTTTATGGATAAAAGATATAAGAGTCTATTTTCATAAAAAATTAACGGCACTTGATTTGGAGTTTCGTACCTCTAGTTATAAATGATTTAGTGACTATTGCTCAGAAGACAGCTTGCAGTGTAATTATGATTATGTGGTAAACATTGACAAAAAAAAATTTGTTAATGAGTTGCTTATTGATTTATTATAAGCTTACTATGATCAGTAGGTGTGAAAGTCGAATGTATATATATATATTATATTTTGAAAGTGATGCTTGAATATTCGAATAATGACTAGTTTAAAATCTTTGAATTGAAGCTCAAGAGCATAGAGGGGCAAATTCGAATAAGGGAAAAGAGAAAGTAATCGAATAGCCATTGTAATCGTTCGGCAACCTTCAAGGTAAGTTCTTAAGTGTTTAAGCTTGATTCCCTTTTATATGCCTAAGAGTTAAATTAATATGGCAAGGAGAATGTAAATTTTATTTGGTTAATGTGCCGAATATGTAATGATTTAAGGCTATAAGCCGATTATGACTATTATGCTTAAGTTGAATTGGATTTGGAAATTTGATGCACTAAATGAGTGTTACAATGAATAAACTATGCCGTATATGTGCTGGTAGAGATATCACGATTTGTGATTATTAAATATCTAAAGGAAACCATGATGTGTATAAAATTATTATTATTAGTCCTTTATGGTAGCCAAATATGGCTTGGCACTAAAGTGATTAAATGTGAACTTCGATGAGGTAAACTGTTAAGAGTGTGGTGCTATAAGACTATGGGCTAATACGATATGTGGATTCGTTCCGTAAAGTAAATTATTCAGGTACGAACAACCTAATTAAGTACATGTGAATTAAATGAATTTGATGATTCGTGTGAATCGAAATGTAAATGATAGTGTTCATATGAAGCTTATATCTGAATTCAGCAAATGACTACTAATGTGATATGTTGAATGAGATGTGTTAAAATATGATTAAATATGCATGATATTTGATGTGTATCCGGGCTTAAAGACCCGCAGGCTATATGCTAGAATTATATTCGGGTTAAATCCCGCAAGCTTCGTGCTGGTATTATATCCAGGTTAAATCCCGCAGGCCTAGTGCTGGTATTATATATGAGTTTAAAGTCCCGTAGGTTTCGTGCTAGTGTTATGTTCTAGTTTTATACCTTGCAGGCCAAGTGTTAGTGAATTTGATAAAGTATATGACTACGAGATCCTATGCTAAGATGATAAATTGAACTTGTATTACACATTAAGTGATTCTGGTATGTGATATATATATTATATGTGAGATTGATCTGACGGGAATTAAGAATGTGTAATGAGAAGCATATGAAAAGATGTTGTAAATTCATATGTATATTTGTATATGTGTGAATTCAGTTATTATGCAAAGTTACAAGATAGTTTTCGATATGCCATTTAACTATGAATGTTGAAAGTAAGTGTGGGAAAGAAATGATACACTAGTGAAATTTGAAAGAATTAAAGTTAATCCGGAAGCTTGTAAATACTATGTTTATATGAGTTTGAGTATAAACGGAGTAAAATGATATGTGTTTGTGCATAATCGGCCAAATAGTATTGTACTCAGAAAGTGTTATGTGATTTCAAACATTTGGTTTGTTTTTAAGTTCAACTGTTTAAATTGCTTAAGACTTACTAAGCTTATGAAAGCTTACTTTGAATGTTATGTTTCTCTGTTTATTTTTGTAGATCATTGACTCTTACTATTAGCTCGGGGATCGTCAGCACTTCGTCACACTATCTACTATTGTAGTAATCATGTGATTTGGACTTAGCTTATGGCATGTATAGGATAGACTATAAGTAGAATGATATTTTGACTATTGTATATAAGCCATGCGAATATGGCATCTTATGGAAGTTTACTTTTATAAGTTTTAAATTCGATCTTTGTTTGTGTCTATTAGTTATATAAATAAATGATCTTTTATTTAAGAAAGGGTTCAAAATTTTACTGTTCTGATCCGATTCCTAATTTCTGGTAACGTCTTGTCCTATTCCAGCGACGGTTACGAGATAGGGGTGTTACATTTTTATTGGTATCAGAGCTACGTTTAGTCGATTCTAGGACTAACGTAGCACGTGTGAGTCCAGGTATACATGCCGTAAAGTGATAAAATGATAGTGTGATGATTTCTGATAGTTAAAATGTGTTTTTCGTAATATAATGAATTCCGATCCCGATCAAGCTGTAGCAGATGGTATTGAGAGGATTGAAACATGCTTATGACGTGTCAAAATTGAGAAAGGTATGAATAGAAGTATGATATATATCTGAAGTATTGAAATGCAAAGTAATTTTGCTGAAAGTGTTATGAAATAAATATGGAAAAGTATATTAGGATAATAGTGATGTATATTGTATGCATGAGAAGTTATATTTTGGTTCAGGATTTTATGTAAATGGGCGAAATATATACATATATATGTCATCTATTAGAGATGGAATTGCTGTGTAGTTTATGCTTTGTTAATGCTATATATGATGTTATGTTTTAAATATGTGAATAAGAACTTTGAAGAGAAAATAATGTATTTGGAATAAGCCTACATGTAAATGATATCTATGATATAATGTCAAGGTGTATTGATATGTATATATTGAAACAAAGTAAGTGAATTACAAATATGATATGCTATAAGTGAATTACAAATATGATATGCTATATGAAATGTATTAAAATGTGAATAAATATGCATGAAACTCGGTGATGTGCATTCGGGCCTTCGTGCCTAGTAGGCTTCGTGCCGGTGATGTGTATTCGGGCCTTCGTGCCTAGCAGGCTTCGTGCCGGTGATGTGTATTCGGGTCTTCATGCCTAGCAGGCTTAATGCCGGTGATTCAAGCAAGGTTTAAGTGTTCATTACTATATGAATTCAAAGTTAAATGAAAGAATACGTTTAAAGTGTACATATATTATGTTTTATAGACTTGGTTAAGTCATTTCAATGTGTAATAACGAATGAATATGAGCATTATGTGTGCGAATGATTAGAGGCACTGTATGTGCAAATTCCTTTAACCGAGCACTATGTGTGCGAGATCGGTAATTGAGGCACTGTGTGTGCGAATTCCTTTAACCGAGCACTATGTGTGCGAGACCGGTAATTGAGGCACTACGTGTGCGAGTTCTTCAACCGAGCACTATGTGTGCGAGATCGGTTAGTGGGCACTAAGTGTGTGAAATGAGATTCATGTAAGACCTCGTCTGGGACGAAGGCATTGATTTGAGATGTTGTGTAAGACCATGTCTAGGACATGGCATCGACTCGATATGTGATAACATGTAAGACCATGGTTGGACTATGGCTTAAAGTAAACGACATACTCAGACAAGTACGATGCTCTTTAAATTGACAAATGTTAGGAAGTAGAATTGAAGTTAGATGTTGAATTTTAATTAGATACTGATATTCGGTATTTGAGTTTGAATTGGGGATTAATAGATATAAATTGATGATTGATTATTGTTTGGGCTGTAATTTTGTTATAAGTGGATACGAAAAAAAAATGGTGGATATGTTGTTAAGGAATGGATTTATGTTATATGTACACTTAAGTGTTTAGTTGAAAATGTGTTATGGATTTAGTCTATGAGATTCTCGGTATATGAAGTTATATGTGCTATTGCTGAATGGACACTATTTTGTTAATCTTGTTCAAGAAATTATTTTGATTAAGTTCCGACATTCGAAAGTTTGTAAGAATTTTTGATGAATGCTGATAATTTTGGATATATGAGTTATGCGCTAGAATAAATCTCATGCCAGTGTATTATATTAGGCTTTATGCCTATTCGACTGTATACGGGTAATGTTAACTATGATTGAATGTGATAAATGAACTAAATGTTCAGGTACGTGGAATTGACTTTTCATTTGGAAATGAGTTAAGTTGAATATTGAGATGTGATAAAGTTATAAACGATATTCATTGGGATGTTTGAGAATATGTATACTTTTGGCCAGGTTACAGCTTATACATGAATGAAAATGTGGGTTATGAATATGTGAGTTGATGTTATGTATTATACATGTTAATATGAGATTTATATGTGTTTGAAATGCAAGTATAAATTCAATTAACTTATTATTGGTTATGAAATCAAGAAAATGCGATGTATGTGTATACTTGTAGAAATGTTTATGTATTTGTTTTAAGATAAGAAAATGATTTTATAGATCGATGTGAAAGCAGTAATGAATTACAATTGTTATTGATGAGCTAATGTGTATATGGACATAATTCAATAAGAGGACGTTATCCTAACCTAGTCGCTACTAAGATTTTCGGGGACGAAAATCCCTAAGGGGGGGAGAGTTGTGACAGCCCTAATTTAACCCTAGTCGGGAAGTGGTTTCGAGACCACAAAATTGAGTCACAAAAATAATTAAATGTTATATTCTGTGATTATTACATGTGAAAGTGCATGTGTGAAAATTTCATGCTTTGATTTTGTCATTTGTGAGTGAAATTATGAAATAGGACTTATGTAAAAATTTCTGAAAATGCTATAGGCTAATTTGTAGTGGTCAAATAAATAGTAGTGCAAAATAGGAGGATTTGCATGTCAAACCTCCCATTTTATGTGTAGTGGCCGGCCAAGGTGATGGGTATTAGATAATATATGTATTTTAGCATTATAATAGTTATAATGGATGATGGTCATGATGAACAACATGTGCAAATTTTTTTATTGAAGTTATGGCATAGGTATGGAACAAATTAATATATGCCATTTGTGTCATAAAATGTTTAGGAATAAAGAATAATAAGAATAACAAAAGGGAAGTAAAGGAAGGTTTTTTTTAATTCTTGGTTCTTCATAGCTGAAAATTGAGAGAGCAAATAGGGGAGGAAACCCTTGAATATTTGGTCACTAGGAGGAGGAAAATTGAAGGTAAGTTCTTGGTACTTTGCTTCTATTTTGATGTTCATGGGTTCTTCTTGATTATACCTCAACTCATGAAGCATATTTTTGATTTTTGGTTGTGTTGTGAGCATTCGGTCATGAATTGAAATGAGAGAAATGGTTGTTGTTTCATGTTCTTTTGATGAATAATGGAAGATAGGTGAAGTTGAGCCAAGCAAATGAGCATGCATGTGCCTTAGATGCTAAGGGGGAAAATCGGCTAACATGTTGTGTGTGAACTTGGATAATATTGAGTAATGTTTGTGCTTTAAAATGATGAAATGGAGTTTATTATTAAGTGAAATTATAGGTATGTGATGATGGATTTGTGATATGCATGTTTAAATAACATGCATGCAAGGTATGAGTAAAAGAGTGATTTGGTAATAAATCTGCTTGGGACAGCAGCAGTAACGTGATTTTGGAAAATTACCATTGTGGGAGATGAGTTAGAAGCTTAATAAATTATGTAATTAAAGCTTAATGAGTCTAATTTCTTATAAAAGAAATCGTGTAAACAAAAGAATTTCCGATAATGAGATATTTGAAGTGATGTGGGATAGGGTCAGAATGACTTCTAGATCCTCTATTCTGTTTTTATAAAAATCATTATAAATTGTAAAAAAATGGTCCTAAGATTAAATTTATATGCTTAGACTCCTTAATGAGTCTAGTTTCAAATGAAATAAACGAGAACATATTTTGAATTCTGTACAATGAGAAAATTGATTCATAGTGAAGAGTGGTCAGATTAGTCAAACAGTGAAACAAGGGAAACTTTAAGAAAAATCTGGTATTGATTGGCCAAACCAAAAATTCTGAAAATTTTATGGATGAAAGATATATGATTCTATTTTCAGAAAAAATTAACGGAACTTGATTTGGAGTTTTGTACCTCTAGTTATAAATGATTTAGTGACTATTGCTCAGAAGACAGCTTGCAATGTAATTATGATTATGTGGTAAACATTGACAAAAAAAATTGTTAATGAGTTGCTTATTGATTTCTTATAAGCTTACTACGATCAGTAGGTGTGAAAGTCGAATGTATATATAAATATTATATTTTGAAAGTGATGCTTGAATAGTCGAATAATGACTATTTTAAAATCTTTGAATTGAAGCTCAAGAGCATAGAGGGGCAAATTCGGATAAGGGAAAAGAGAAAGTAATCGAATAGCCGTTGTAATCGTTCGGCAACCTTCAAGGTAAGTTCTTAAGTGTTTAAGCTTGATTCCCTTTTATATGCCTAAGAGTTAAATTAATATGGCAAGGAGAATGTAAATTTTATTTGGTTAATGTGCCGAATATGTAATGATTTAAGGCTATAAGGCAATTATGACTATTATGCTTAAGTTGAATTGGATTTGGAAATTTGATGCACTAAATGAGTGTTACAATGAATAAACTATGCCGTATATGTGCTGGTAGAGATATCACGATTTGTGATTATTAAATATCTAAAGGAAACCATGATGTGTATAAAATTATTATTATTAGTCCTTTATGGTAGCCGAATATGGCTTGGCACTAAAGTGATTAAATGTGAACTTCGATGAGGTAAACTGTTAAGAGTGTGGTGCAATAAGACTATGGGCTAATACGATATGTGCATTCGTTCCGTAAAGTAAATTATTCAGGTACGAACAACCTAATTAAGTACATGTGAATTAAATGAATTTGATGATTCGTGTGAATCGAAATGTAAATGATAGTGTTCATATGAAGCTTATATCCGAATGTAGCAAATGACTACTAATGAGATATGTTGAATGAGATGTGTTAATATATGATTAAATATGCATGATATTTGATGTGTATCCAGGCTTAAAGACCCGCAGGCTATATGCTGGAATTATATTCGGGTTAAATCCCGTAGGCTTCGTGCTGGTATTATATCCGGGTTAAATCCCGCAGGCCTAGTGCTGGTATTATATATGAGTTTAAAGTCCCATAGGTTTCGTGCTGGTGTTATGTTCTGGTTTTATACTTCGCAGGCCAAGTGTTAGTGAATTTGATAAAGTATATGACTACGAGATCCTATGCTAAGATGATAAATTGAACTTGTATTACACATTAAGTGATTCTGGTATGTGATATATATATATTATATGTGAGATTGATCTGACTGGAATTAAGAATGTGTAATGAGAAGCATATGAAAAGATGTTGTAAATTCATATGTATATTTGTATATGTGTGAATTCAGTTATTATGCAAAGTTACAAGATAGTTTTCGATATGCCATTTAACTATGAATGTTGAAAGTAAGTGTGGGAAAGAAATGATACACTAGTGAAATTTGAAAGAATTAAAGTTAATCCGGAAGCTTGTAAATACTATGTTTATATGAGTTTGAGTATAAACGGAGTAAAATGATATGTGTTTGTGCATAATCGGCCAAATAGTATTGTACTCAGAAAGTGTTATGTGATTTCAAACATTTGGTTTGTTTTTAAGTTCAACTGTTTAAATTGCTTAAGACTTACTAAGCTTATGAAAGCTTACTTTGACTGTTATGTTTCTCTGTTTATTTTTGTAGATCGTTGACTCTTACTATTAGCTTGGGGATCGTCAGCACTTCGTCACACTATCTACTATTGTAGTAATCATGTGATTTGGACTTAGCTTATGGCATGTATAGGATAGACTATAAGTAGAATGATATTTTGACTATTGTATATAAGCCATGCGAATATGGCATCTTATGGAAGTTTACTTTTATAAGTTTTAAATTTGATCTTTGTTTGTGTCTATTAGTTATATAAATAAATGATCTTTTATTTAAGAATGGGTTCAAAATTTTACTGTTCTGATCCAATTCCTAATTTCTGGTAATGTCTTGTCCTATTCCGGTGACGGTTACGAGATAGGGGTGTTACAAGCTTACTCCGTTTGTTATGTTTCTCTGTTTTTAGATCGTTGACTCCAGCCACTTGCTCGGGGATTGTCAGCAACTCGTCACATTATCTATCGTTTTGGTACTATTATGTTTTGGAATTTGTATGGCATGTATAGACTAGACTTATGTGGATGATATTTTGAGATGTTGTTATATATAAGCCATGTGAATATGGTAACTTTTGAATGTCGGTATAAGTCTAAATTTTGATCTTTGATTTTGTTTGGCTATGCATATAATTGCTAATGAACTTATGTAAATGTGAATGTACAAATGTAGTGTTTTGGTTTGGTAACTCTTCACAACCCACTCCGGCGACAGATACGGGTTATAGGGGTGTTACACTGAGCCGGATAAAATCTATTTCGTACTCAGTAACTGACATGTGGCCTTGTTTCAAATCAAGAAATTCCTTACGCTTTTGATCGATGAATCGCTCACTAATGTATTACTTTTGGAACTCTTCTTGAAAGAATTCCCATGTAACCCTTTCTTTTGGAACCACCAAAACTAGTGTCTTCCACCAATGATATGTCGTGTCTCTCAATAAGGAAATAGCACAGTTCAAATATTCTTCAAGTGTGCACGATAGTTCATCGAATACTCGAATAGAATTCTCAAGCTAAAATTTCACTTTCTCGGGGTCATCATTGGCATTGGCCCTAAATTCCTCGGATCTTTGTTTTCAAATTTTATCAACTGGGGTTCCATGAAATCTCATAAAATCTATACCTTGAGGCACTTGGGGTACGAGTTGGGGATTTGTAGGGGCTGGAAGAGGTTGAGCGTTCGGGTTCGTTCGAAAGAACTCCGTGTACTAGGTATTCATCATATGGAGAAATGCTTTTGTATCTCCTTCTCTACTAATAGTTGTAGGTCTACTATCAGATGACACTGCTCCTTTAGTAGGAGTAAGCGCGTTACTTTCAACATCATCCGCCACTACTCTATCGGGATCCATTTACTATATGAAACCACTTTTTAAATTGTCAAGAGTCGTCACACTATCATAATATATGTATGGCATGTATAGCTAGAATCGTACACATGCTACGTTAGTTCGAGAACCGACTAAATCATAGCTCTGATACCACTAAATATAACACCCTTACCCATATCCAACGCCGGGACAAGGTTCAAGGCGTTACTGGACTTAAACATATACATTTATGCAAAATCGGATTGTAAAATTTTCATTTAAATCAAATTAATCCATACATGTTCAAACTGTCCATTATATGGGCCTACTAGGCCCAAAACATAAATCAGGAGTGGTTGGGACTAAACCAAGAACTTTCGAAACCTTTTTGACATTTAAAAAATTTTCTTATTTTAGAGAGTCATAGATCAGTGTGGGTAGGCCGTGTGGTCACACACGCCCGTGTGGCTTGGGACACGCCTGTGTCCTCAGCCCGTGTAACTCTCTGACTATGACGTCATTAGCAAATTGAGGTGACACGGCCACAGCATACGCCCATGTACTTAGGTCGTGTGGTGAATTAAATTCTCGAAATCAAGTGTAGACTTCACACAGCTTGGGTACACGTCCATGCCCTAAGCCGTGTCCTCCACGCGGCTGAGACACACAACCGTGTCTCCGCTAGTGTGTTTACTACTGGGCATTCTATTTTGCATTAATTAGGGTGTAGGGGACACACGACCGGATCACACGCTCATGGGGCAGACACACGGCCTAAACACATGTCCGTGTGTCTAAATGTGCGGACAATTTCTAGGCTATTTTCCAAGCCATTTGCCACCCTTGAACACTCACCTACCTATACTATCTTCATGGCATGCAACATGGAACCTTTAGTTACTCAAGCATTCACATACATGGTTAATTTATAACTTGGTAGTGTCAACATATCACATACTTAAACCATTAGGATTTCATATGGCATTCCACACAAATTTCATATCTATTCATCATTATACCACATTTATTGTCATACTCATTAATCATATTTCATACATTAGGTATACAAGCCATCCATCACACTCATTAACATAATCAACCATAAGAAACCACATCAAGCATAACACATTTGTATGCATGCACAAATGATCAGGGTTACAACCTAAATAATCAATATGAGCCACCTCTCATGGCCATATACAAAATGAATCATAATACCATTATGAGCCAACACATTTGGCTAACCAATATGACACATAACAAAAAGACTAAGTCCCTATACATGCCATACTGTAACAACCTGATTTAGACCCTATTCAGAATTGTGGTTTCAAGACCATGAATTCGAGTCAAAAAAATATTTAAAAAAATATTTTCTTTATTTATTATGTGTGAATTTATGTGTGTGAAAATTTCATTGGAAAATTTTATCGTTTGAGTGTCCGATTTAATAAAAGGGCTTAATTGCGTAAAATGAAAATTTGATGGTTTAATTTGTAAGGGCCGAATTGTTGTTGTCTTTAAAAATGGAGGTATTTATAATTCAATATTACCATGATAACATAAGGTGGACGGTTATAACCATGAATTATAATAGTTTAAAATTTTAATATAAAGGTTATATATGTAAAATGATTAATAAGTTATAATAATATGAAACATAAAATCAAAACCTAAGTGTTCATCTTCTTGGTTTGACCGAATAACAAAAATAAAGAAAGAAAAATAAAGCTTTTAAGGGTTCAGCCAAAGACTAGCTTGATTAAGGTATGTAACTAGCTTGGTTTTTGATAATTTTTATGTTTTTGAGATCGTTGCAGTGTAATGTACAAAGCCCATGCTTGAATTTTTGATTTTGATGAATGTTTTTGAGTTATTCCATTGATGAATAATTGAGCTTTGTGATGTTAGATGATGAATTATGAAAGATATGTTTTGGATTAATATGTTTTGTATTGGAATTTTTGATGATTTTGAGTAATTAGGGCTAAATTGCAAAAATAATAAATTAAGAGACTAAAATGTGAAATAAATGAAATGTATGGACTCGTATGAGCATGAGTAACATTCGGCCTAAGCATGGTGTGTGCAAATTTTGCATGTTTTGTGTTTTGTGCAATTTGGACTAAATTGTAAAAAGTGTAAAATGTTAAGGGCAATATGGTAATTTTCCCATTTATGTGTTTTTGGACTAATTTGAATGAAATTAGGTTTGAATGAGTTTAATTTGAATATGTTTAGATCAAGAACCAAAGAAATCAGATTTGGATCGGGGAAAAACCAAAGTTGTTGAATAGTCGTCTCGTTCCGATTATCGTTGTCTGAGGTAAGTTTATAAGCAAATAGATGTTGTTAATTTTAAATAAATACGAGTTTATATGCTGAAATTAATTATGTGAGAGTATACATGTGAAAGCTGAATGTGTATATGCTTGGGAGCTATGTTTACGAATTCGATTCGACCAAGTTACTACGTTCAAAAGCCCCATATGAACCTTAGGAATATCTAGGATATATATGTCATGACATAGGATTTTTGATATGTGTTCTCGTGTAAGACCCTGTCTGGGATAGTGGCATCGATATGTGATTACATGTAAGACAACGTCAGGGACGTTGGCATTGTACGATATGTGTGATTATCCGATTATTCTATTCAATTTTGAATGGTTCAATGGGTAATGATAAGTTGTGATCGAATGTGTAAAACGAGCTAAAATGATCAGGTATGTGATAGTTTATTACCTATTTGAAAATAAGGTAAGTTGGTTATTTGATATGTGATGCAAATTATACATGATACTAATGTAAATATATGTGTATTTGTGTAGTATATTCGGCCACATACCATGTATAAGTATGTGATATTAAAGTTTGATTCATGAGTATATGCATATGAGTTTATATATAGTCAGTTATATAATGATATTATGGCTTTGAAATTGAATGATACTTTGATAATAGATATATGTATATTCGACCAAGATAAAGTTTATATATGAAAGTATATGTTGTATAAGAAACTATAAGCTTGAAATAAATGTGATTATGATAGCATAAATTGGTTTGGTTAAATTGAGTTGATTATGTCAGTGAGTTTTTTATTTGCTTATAACTTACTAAGCTGTGATAGCTTACTGTGGTGTATGTTTCTTAATGTTTTATAGATTTTGGAGACTAGTTATGAGCTTAGGGATCATCAGCGAAGTCTATCACACTATCGTCTGTTTATCGGTACTTTTAAAAGCTAAATTTCAAACCTATGGCATGTATAAGCTATACTACTTTTCGAATATATTTGAAGTTGTGTATATAATATGCCATGCGAAAATGGCTTATTATTTTGTTGTGTTGGATTTTATGTCTTGATCAAATTATGAATATGTTTAGTTTCAATGTTTAGGTTATGCTTCGTTATGTGTTTTAGTATCAAGATAAATTCGATTATGATATATAGATTAAGTGAAGTTGTTAATAATATGTATATATATGTGATTGATCAATAAATTCGGCTATGATATTAAATATAGGTAAAAGATGTAAGTTGATTGAAGTTTGGCATTTGAGTTTGAATCCAATGGTGGTTATGCTTGGTTTTGGTTTTGGGTGACTCGGTTATGACTTGTATATAAGTGAATATAGGTGAAATTGGTTTGATAAGCTTGTTAAAGCGTAGATTTATGATTTGGTATTTTAATGAATTCAGTATTGGTATATAGAAGAAATTGATATGAATCATATTAGTAATTCAATTATGATTCGACACTTATATACATATATATAGGTATATGGGTATTGGTTTAACAATTATACATTAGTTGAGATATATTTGTAATATGTTTGACATGACATAAATTTTAGTTATATGAATATTTATGTACTTAACCGTATATGTGATCATTGAATTAGTTTTGAATATGACCTTTGTTACATTGCATAGTAAGAAATATTAGCATGTTTAGATTCGGTTTTGGTATGTTAAAGTGTTAGACAAATAGTTGCTATGTATTATGCATATATATATTTATGATGCATTGATGTGAAAGGCATGTTTGATATACTAGTTTAGTTCTTTGAAATGTTTAGGCGTGTAAAATGTTTAAATAAAGTTGAAAGTGGACAATTGTTACAGCATAAGTATTAAGCATATTTGTATTTGTCTAAAGCTTTAGAAATTGACCATATGAATAGTAACTTATGTTTTTATTAAACAAGATGGTTTGATGCTAGTTTAGTATGTGGCTTCGTTAATTATGCTTTAATTATTAAGTATATGCTGTATGACGTTTTTGTGTGTATTAATGGAATAGCAAATAAGTAAGCTTGGTTTAGTCAAAACTTAAAATAAGGTTGCATGTATATTTGGTCTTGAATAATGAGTAATGAGTTTTTTAATTCCTATGCTTATATTCGGCCAGTTGATAATGATTTATGGTTGTATGTTTATTGATTTACTTGTAACCTATAATGTTTTGGTTTGGTTTAGTATACGGTCATATGTGGTGAATAAAATGATTAATTCTTATGTGTATCCATGAATGTCAGGAAGTTGTGTCTCGTTCGGTAATACCTCATAACCCCATTTCGACGACGGATACGGGTTAGGGGTGTTACATTTGATTAGTATCAGAGCTACGGTTTAATCTATTCTAGAGTTAACATAGCACGTATGAGTCTAGCTATACATGCCATATTTTATACTGCGGTAGTGTGATGATTCCTGACATTTGAAAATGTGTTTTCATATAGTAAATGGGTCCCAATCGAGCCATAGCTGATGATGTCGAGAGTATAACACCTGCTCCCGCGCAAGGGACAGTGCCGGTTAATTCTCGTTCGACTTCGAGTAACTAATAGGGAGAGGCTAAACAAGCCTTTTACCAAATGATGAAAAATTGTTTTACTCAGTATATCTAGACAAATCTGGCTGCACAACAACCTCCACTCCCGAGTAATCCTTCTCTGATACTTGTTATACCTCAAGTGATTGATCCGCTAAGATCACATAAGCCCCTGTTGATAAAATCAGAAAACATGGGGCTGAGGAATTTAGAGACACTGATAATGATGATGCTGAGCGAGCTGAATTCTGGCTCGATAATACTATCCGCGTGTTTGATGAGCTATCTTGTACCCCTGATGAGTGTCTAAAATGTGTTGTATCCTTGCTACGAGACACCGCATATCACTGGTGGAATACACTAGTATCGGTGGTTTTGAAAGAACGAGTGACTCGGGACTTCTTTCAGACTGAATTTCGAAAGAAATACATTAGTCAAAGATTCATCAATCAAAAAACGCAAAGAATTTCTTGAGTTAAAATAGGGTCACATGGCTGTGACAGGATATGAGCAGAAATTTGTGAGACTCAATAGATATGCCCGTGAATGTGTATCAACTAAAGCTATAATGTTTAAAATATTCGAAGACGGGTTAAATGAAGACATTAAACTGCTAGTTGGAATTCTAGAAATAAAAGAGTTCGTAGTACTGGTTGAACGAGCATGCAAAGCTGAAGAGCTCGAGAAAGGGAAAAGGAAAGCTAACTTTGAAGCTAGATATTCACGTAAGAGACCGTCGAGTAAGTCATTTTAGTCGGTATCAAAGAGATTCCGGGATGACTCTAGCCGTTCAAAGGCTACTGCGAGTTATTCTAGATGTGATCAGGATAGACCGCCTGTGAGTTGAAAAGCTACCTCGGTAGTTAGTGTTGGTAACGTTAGATCAAATCAATCGGAGTGCAAACATTGTGGTAAACAACATCCTGACAGTTGTAGATTGTTTGATCGGGCCTGTTTTAAATGTGGATTGATGGATCATTTCATTCATGAATGCCCTGAGTTAGCCGAGCAAAACACAGTACAGAATGCGAGACTGAGTAACATGTTAGCTTGAGGTAGACCACCCAAAAATACGAGTAATGTGAGTAGTAGTCAGAGAGGAACTAAAGACACAGCAGTTCAATCTGAGGCTCACCCACTTGCCAGAGCTTATGCCATTCAAGCTCGCAAGAAAGCTTTATCCCCAGATGTTATTACTGGTACATTATCCCCATGAATGTCTGAAAGTTGTATCCCGTTCGGTAATACTTCGTAACTCCATTTCAGCGACGGATACAGGTTAGGAGTATTACACATATTCAAAATGTTGAGACTAACTATACCCAGTATTCAATTGATAGTGTGATCGAAAACTCTGACATCCCCTGATCCCCGAGCTAGCTTGGCAACACTATAAAAAAATGGAGGGGGTAAGCTTTAAAGCTTAGTAAGTTCACATGCAAATAATAAGCAACATAAATCATACAATTAACATAAGGCAAAGTTTCATAATTTTCATCAAGTCTCATAAGCATAACTTTCTCATATGCATTCTTCGCACATGTTCATAGCATACCGAGATCTTTAATCATGAGTTTATGTACATACCTATACCAACTTGCAAATAATACTTACTTTCTCGTCTTTGACGTGTTCATTAAGATTACCCATGGAACTTCTCTTTGAACTACCAGTTGAACACTTGGAATACTATCGGATACATCAGAATCTCGCACCTAAGTGCCTCAAATGTAGCCAACGCTACCTTATATCACATATCACATGTTGCTCGCTTTCGTGCTACTCACGGGTCTGCTCTTACAAGCTGATGGTCAGGATGTAGCTACACGGGTTGCTCACACAAGCTGTCAGGTATCCGCAACACATACTAGACTACCCAGCCACTAGTAGAATATACAAGACCAGTACCTGGAATGCTAAAACATGTGTAACATATATCATGAACTCAGACCACAACTCATGAGCTCAGATCACATAGTTCCTAGTGACATGTCACTTGTATCCTAAACTATTCCTAAGGTTCAAACGAGATTCTTTGATACCACATTTCTGTTAAGCTTGCTCGTAATGTCAATTTCAATATCCATAACACCAATCACATATTTATGGGATAATCAAAGCATAATTCATAATAAAATTTAAGCATTAACACATGACACAACATCACATTAATTATATATATACTTACCATACATGCAATATTAAAGCATTTAAAGTACGGTGCATGTTGCATAATTTCCAAATGAACATAATTTGCAAATGAACTTGCCTCGGTACAAAATGATAGAAACGAGCCTAATCCCCGTAAACTTTGTTTTTCCCTCAATCAAGACCCAAATGGTGTTTTTTTTATCTATAATGCCAAATTTAACTTGCTCAATACGTACATTTTTTGAATTGACCCATAATTCATACTTTGTAAAATTACTTTTTTACCCCTAACCTTTCACTTATTTACACTTTAGTCCCTAGGATCGTAAAATGAAATGCATGCATCTTCTTGGTCACCCAAGCCTAGCCAAACCTAAACCATGCTCATATCAGCCCATATTTTGTAACATCCCGAAATAGGGCCTAAACAGAACAGTGGTTGTGACACCACAAATCTGAGGTAGAAAATTTTATTTTATTATCATTTTAAGGTCTATGGCATGATTGCATGATTGTATGAAAATTTCGTTTAGAAATTTTATCAATAGAGGGTCCAATTTGACGTTTAGGACTAAATTGCAAAAGTTGTAAAATGTGTGTTCTAGTTCACAAATGTACTAAGTACTTGTGAGTAATGGGTTTTTAAAGTGGAGGTCGTTGGATAGTAATTAGACCATTATACTAGTTTGGACAAAAATACCTAAAGGAAGATAAAACACCATAGTTTTTAATTAAGGACATTTTGGTCATTTAGTTATTAAAATGAATTAAAAACAAAATTAAAAGCCAATTTTTGTCCATCTTCAACCCCTTGGCCGAATTTCACATGAGGAAGACATAGCTAGGGTTTTTCAAGCTTCCAAGCTCGATTGTAAGTCCATTTTAGCCCCATTTTTAATGTTATTTACGTTTTTAGAGTCCCGGTAACTTAATTAAGCTTATTCTAGCAATAATTTAACCTAGGGTTTATATTTGGAAAAATAACCATAGGTTAAATGTTTTTATTTTGATGTTTTATGGTAGAATATTAAGCTTGAAATTGTGTTAAACAACTTTTGTTAAGCGATTTTACGTGAAAACGAGTAAAACGACATAATCGGTAAAAATACCTAATGTTCAAAAGTACATGTTAGAGTGAGAATTTGATGTTGCCATAGAAGGGAAAAATGATCAGTATGTCATAAAACATAAGCAAATAGTATGAATTTTAATTTCCAAGCCTTGGGGAGAAAGTGTAAATATGTAAAAGTTTAGGGGCAAAAATGTAATTTTTTCAAAGTTTGAGTCAATGACTGTTTTAATAAATGTGAGTATTAAATAAGCTAAATTTTTTATTATTGATCAAGAAGAACGAAATCCGGAGTTAGACACTGGGGAAAGAAAAAGATAGTGGACTAAATCGATATAGTTGATCGTATTTTGTGTCGTGGTAAGTTTGCAGTAAATAAATGCAATATTATATTATTTTATGTTAATGTTGTTAATTTACAGAATGTGTATATTTATTTTATGAAATTATTCAAAGAAGACTCAAGCATGAATTGACGGAGAAGTAATTTCAGAAAGTCTCGGTTGAACCTTAGGAATGTGTAGGATACAAATGTCATGACATTAGGGGTTAAGGATACCATGTAAGACCATGCCAAGACATGGCAATTGGTAAGGCTTCTAAGGAAAGGATATCATGTAAGACCATGTAAAGACATGGCATTGATAAGTTTCTATAAGGCAAAGGTCCCATGTAAGACCATGCCAAGGCATGGCATTGGTGAGTTCATAAGGCAAGGATACCATGTAAGACCATGTCGAGACATGACAATGGTAAGTTTCAAAAGGATACCACGTAAGACCATGA
This sequence comes from Gossypium hirsutum, assembly GCF_007990345.1. Classification (NCBI taxonomy): domain Eukaryota; kingdom Viridiplantae; phylum Streptophyta; class Magnoliopsida; order Malvales; family Malvaceae; genus Gossypium; species Gossypium hirsutum. The sequence continues at coordinate 79,810,237 of NC_053430.1, read as the reverse complement.
CAAGTCATGGAAATGGTAAGGTACCCGTGTATCCTTAGTATTCCAAGTGGTTCAACAGGAAAATTTAAAGAGAATATCAAGGTAAGGTAAGGTAAGACGAGTTATACTAAAAGGGTAAGACAAGTTCATGCTACAAGAGCAAAGGTAAGTATATAATGTTCATGTATGCTTGATAAAGAAAAAGGTAAGTAAAATGTATTAATAAATTTGATTAAGTCAGTAAGTATTTAAGTAAGTGAGTAAGTGAAGAAGTTTAAAATATGTCTATGACAATTAATGAAGTTACATTAAGTAGTATCATGCCAAGTAGTAAGATAATTCTTATGAATGTTATTATTTATTTGCATGAAAACTTACTAAGCTTAATTCTTACCCCCTTTATATTTCTTCTTTTTATAGTTTTGTCAAGCTAACTCGGGGATCGTAAAGTATGTCGGAGGTCCGGGCACACTATCACAAGGATTATTTTTGTATAGCTAGACGTTTCATTTTGAGTATGGCATGTATAGCATCGTAGCCATTTTGTGTGTATGATCTTATGATATGGCTAATGAATGGTATGTAAATGCTTGATAATGATTAAATATTGGAATGACTAATCAAGGACATGTTTGGTGTTATGTATGCCTAAATGCTAGTTATTCTATGGAAATCATGAAAAATGTGAAATTAGCTTTAAACAGTATCGGACAACAGTAATGATGTAAATTTGAAAAATCACTAAAAATAGTAGAAATGGATTTAGATAATGAATAAGATATATAATTAAATCTTATTGAGTCTATTTTCATATTAAAGAAACAGAGTAAATAAAGGAGTTTTATTTTATGAGATATTTAAATTTTGGTGAGACAGGGTCAGAGTGATTTCTAAATATCCTGTTCTGAATTTAGAAATTCACTAAAAATTGTAAAAAAATAATTAGGAGTTATAATTTATATGTATAGATTCCTTATTGAGTATAATTTTAAGAGAAATAAACATCATGGTTATTTGAATTCTGTATAGGGAAAGATTAATTCGTAGTAAACAGAGGTCAGAGAAGTCGAACACTAAAACAGGGGAAACTTTAACTAATAAATTGTACTAATTGGCGAGACCAAAAATTCTGAAAAAAAAATAGTAAGAAGATATATGAGTCTAGTTTTAGATAAAATTTATGGATTTGAATTTTGAGTTTCGTAACTTGAGTTATGATTTATTTAGTGACTATGATGCAGATGGACAGTTTATTTATGAAAGATGAAATAAATTGTTTTGATTTGTTTAAGGATCGAAAAATTTTTATTGATTCCAGTTTGTTCCCGAACCATTTCAATTTCATGTTTTAGGGTCTCGAGGGCCATTTTTAGGGACATAATGAATGAATGAAACTATATTAATTTTAAAAGAAAATTTTTATGCCCCTAATTAGTAAGCTAAGTCTGGTAACGCCTCGTGCTCGACTCTGGCGACGGTCTCGGGTAAGGGGTGTTGCATATTTTCCTTTATTTCACATTTTTACTATTCATTTTTACACTTTTTACAAACAAGTCCTTTTTAGGTGTTTTTACTAAAAATCACTTCGTAAAAGATGTTCATCACACATCAAACATTCATAATCTTCCATTAATCATCAAAATACAAACATGTCACACATGGTCAAATTTCATACATGAACCCTAGCTCAAAATATAGCTAGAAATGGATAGATCATGCTTCAAGAACTTCAAAAATGCAAAGAATATCAAAAACGGGATTTGCCAGCACTTACAATCAAGCTTGAAAAGTTGAAAACCCTAGCTATGGAACCCTTTCAAATTTCGGCACACTAGAAGGAAAGTGGATACAATTTTTGACTTGATTTTTCCCTTTTTATTCTTTTATTTACCAAATGAAAAAAATGCCCTTAAGGCTTTTCTTTCCAATTTTTCCTATTCATGCCCATTTTTGTCCAAAATTTTAGAACTTAGTCAAATTGCTATTTAAGGACCTCTAATTAATAATCCAATGCAATTTCATTCTTGAAGCTTCTAGAACACAAGTTTTACAACTTATACAATTTAGTCTCTAAAGTCAAATTGGACACCTTAGGCATAGAATTTCTTCATGAAAATTTCACACAAACATGCAATCATATCCTGCCAAGGGGTAGGCCTTTTTCTTTCAAGACCCCTTTTCAGAAAATGCATTAGCTTTCACTCAAGTTCGAGATCCATGAAAATTTCACACAAACATGCAATCATATCATGGACCATCAAATAATCATAAAATAATTATTTCTATTTCAAATTTTTGATCTCGAAACTACTGTTCCAACTAGACCCTAATTCGGGATGTTACAAGATTATGACAATACATAAGATCGCATTTAAACAATAATTTGGCACTTAAGGCTATGAAATATAAAAGTGGGCTTTACCACCACACATCGGATACACGGATCTCCAACACACCAATTGAATCATAGAGTCGAACATATCCCAAAAAGTGAAGAATAAAGCTAACACTCTCCAACATACCAAACATGTCCCATTGAATGAAGCTTAGCTCACATTGCCTTATCTTTCCAACCTGTCCCAGGGCCTCAATGCCTCAAAACACAATACATATAGGTGAGTACTTACAATATTATGGCATGCTAACTATAACCAATGGTTTCAAGAGATCACAATGTCAAAACATCCACAATTACATATTTTTAATTACTGATTTAATGCACATCATCTCTATTCATATTCATCAATTTACATCACAACTTGTACACAATGAATGCTTATCGGATTCACATTTAATTGCACTTTAAGTGCCAAAAAAATTATCATTGAGCCATAACATATCTGACCACATATGTGTGCATTAAAATCAGTACATAATATATCACATATTACTTATCGTAATAATATCACATTCCACAATTCAAAACATATATACTTGCCGAAATTCTGCTCACTTTTGCTACATATTTGCATTATTAGCATATCATTATCAATTTTTTTGGCATGTATATCATGCCCACAACACAACACAATTCAAAATAGTCATCACACATGTCTTATATCACAATATCGTATCATAATAATTAATCTATAATTATTCACATAACCATATAATTTGCCAAACTAAGGCAAGGGAAATAGAAAGTTTACACTCGAAACTTAGGATAGGGGTTTAGGCTATTCCTAAGCTCCCAATTAACACTATGAATCATGTCTACAAGTAGCGGTTTCAAACACTCATCGATCACGCTTTCGCATAATTGCTGAAAGCTTAAACTAGTTTTTCCTTGCCTTTTGCCTTGCTCGTGAAAGGGTCCAATGTTTCCTATGCTTTAGACATAATAACCATGCAACATACACAATCAAAAATCAGCCGAATACTCACTTTAAACAATAAAAATACAAGCCTAAGCTAAATTCTCTTGTAATCAAAACTTTTGACATAACAAACTTGAATTTCAATTATCTCAATCTATACTTAATCTTTTTGTCTAAAACTAATTTTGTTCAACTAATTATTCACCTACAACTGATTCTCAACCTTTAAACTACTAAAAATTACTCAATTCATGGTATCAAAATTCTCAACATGTTCATGGCAATTTTCACGAAAATTCATTTAAACGTTGGAAATCTTCAACGAAACTTTAAAGTAAGTTTAGAAGCCTCCTAATCATGCAAAAAATAATTGAAAAACACTTTGAAACTTTTACCCAAAATCCTTAAATACACCATTAATGACCCAATTTTCGGCTTTTATTTAAAACATGTGATTTGATGACTAAAAACTTTATTTAAAGGATCAAATAACATAAAAAAACTAATAAGAAATTGAATTGTTACCTTAGTTGATGAAAACTGAACGTTTGATCAAAAACCCAAAGAACCCAAAAATTCAATAGTGGAGAAATCTATGGTGTTGTTGGATGTTTTTCTTAAAATACTATGGAGATTTATGGCTTGGGGAATGATAGAAATCTAAGGAATTAAGTTTGGGAATTAAATTTAAATAAGAGGAGCTTTGGAATGAAATGGACGACATAACAAAAATATGGAAAGAGACAAACTTGATTTTTATAAAGATGAAAGGGGAAAATAGGGTGAAAATTAAAATTTAGTTTAATTGCCTTTTAAAAACTCATAATTTAGACCCTTTTACAAATCAGCCCTTATTTCAAAATTTAAATTCTTTTGAACATTATTTTCAAAAATTGTTTTAATTTTCAAAATGTTATAGACAAAAACATTTTCGAATACCATGCTAACAAAATTCTCGAGCTCACTAGAGCTAAAATCTCCATTTTACCATTGAAACTTCTAGGCTTAATTTTGGGATGTGATCGAACTTGAGTATTGATGATGAGGAAGAAGATGGGTGGAGTGTTGCTGGTGAGGAAAAAACTCAAAAGTCGGCCTATGAACTATGTCTTGTGGGTTGTTGTTTGATTGCCAGTGTGGTACATTTTCCAACCATGAGAATACTATGGCCAACCTTTGGCATCCTCTTAGAGGGGTACAAATTTCAAATCTGGGGGGGATGCTATCTTTCAAGTTTTTCCACGAGGTGTGTAACGCCCCAATTTTCGGGAATTCTGTAAAAGTTGTAAAATTAAAAAAATTCTGTGTTCTGCTTGTTAAGTGTAGGGTTAATTATGATAGTAGGCCTCTAGAAGGCCCAAGCTTAGGATAAAACCCGATAGTTTTAATTAATTTTAATTCCATAAGAGAAAGGGGTTCTGGTAAATTAGGCTTTGAGGAATTAATTGTGTAAAATAGATCACAAGGAAGCAAGTGGTGAAGTGGCATGTGACGCCACAGAAAGGCTATAAGTGGCGTGTGGAAGCTAGGGAGGACCCAGGTTTAAGCCACAATAACAGCAAATCAAGGAATTAATTTTTATGAACAGAAAAGGTAAGTAATGGAACTGAAGTAAAAGTCTGTTAGGAGGAGTTTGAATTGCTCAGGAGATTGAGTAAGGAGGGGATAAGGGAGAGGATTTAGGAGCTGATCAAGGAGGATGGTGTTGGCCGAATAGTGGACTCTTGAGGAGCAAAAATTGGCCGGCCACGGGTTTCTTTAGGGGGAAAATTTCGGCTAGGTCAAAAGCTAGGTATAAATTCGGCATTTGGAAGTGTTGTGCCGTTTTTTTCTTTTCTGACCATTCTTCATTCTTTTCCTTTCTTTTCTTTTCTTTTTCTCTCCATCTATCTTCCCTCTTCTTTCCTCCATTGCCAAACCTTCCTACCATCTTGTTCATCTCCATTTTTCCCTTCAACCGTTTCAAAACCTTCATAGCCTTTGGCCATAAAAAGCCGAAATCCCGAAAGCTTGATTCTTTTTGTGCCGATTTATTATAACCAACACCACATCTCTTCTCTTCATCATTTGTGGTCGATTAACCAGCCTTCTAAAACCTCAAGTTTTGACGACAAGACCATAGCAAAACCCTCTCGTTTTACCTTTCTAAACACAAGTTACAAAAAGCCAAAAACCCCACATTAAAAGGGACTTGGCCGAATACTGAAGTCATTGGAAGATCGACTTTTGTTATCATCTGAGGGCTTAGATCTACATCAGGATCGAGTGGGAAACTCATTGGAATCATTCACTAAGGAATCAGTGGTAAGTCTTCTCCAAAACTTAGTCTTCTTACATATTTTAGGAAAAGCCAAAATCCCTAAAAGTTAGGGAGGTTGTCGATTTGGACTTGTAATCCTGAGGGGTTGTAATAACTATTTTGTTTTGGTAATAACGTGATTTAGAGGTGGTTGATCAAGGGCTTGGACAGGTGGAACGATCGGATCTTTGGAGTTAACCATAGTTCGGCAGTAAGGTAAGAGCAATAAGGGTTTTAGGCATGTTTGGCCGAATGTGGTAAGGGACTATATACTCAATTTTATTTTGATATTTGGAGTAATATTAAGTGATTCGATTGTAGGAAGTTCGTGTGTAGATCTGGTCGAGGAAATCCGAAAAACAGGTGTGTAACTGACACCCTCTCATAGGCTAGATCGGCAAAAGCCGAAATGCCGAAAAGCCGGTATTTTGGGCACTTGCGAGTGTGCGAATGCTCGTAAGACGTATGGGTAATTATTACTGGTAATAAAAAGTGATAAAACTGTAGTACACACAATTTCGTGCGTTTTGATATTTTGGGCTTAATGGGCCAAAACTGGGTTAATGGGCCAACGGGCCCAATTCGGTAAGAACGCTCGGTAAGTGTTTTTGGCTAAATGTAATAACTACGATATGCATGAAAACCTTAGAAATAGTTAGATTTACTAGAATACCCCTTTGTATGCAAAATTACCATTATACCACTATGTATGCAAAATGACCTTTATACCCCTAGGGTTAATTTTGTCTGAAAAGCATGATGAATTAAATCTGTATGATGTATGCCATGAATGTATATCTGTTGCATGGGGACATGGGTTATATTATGGAGGAAGTGTCCTGGTGGCTTTGCCACGAATTATCTGTTCTGGTGGCCCTGCCACGTATATCTGTTCTGGTGGCACTGCCACAAAATATCTGTATCTGGTGACTCTGTCACATTTTCTGTATCTGGCAGCAATGCTGCATATTTCTGTGGCATGTAGCGGTTGGGTGGGTCGAGTAGTCTCCCCACATGGTGAAAGGATGGTATGGGGGTGTATGTGGTTGGATATGGTTGGGTTTCTGCATAAGCATGATATATCTGTTCTGGTCTATTCTGGGCCCACGGGCTTTATTCTGATATCTGTTCTGGGCTGAGGCCAACTTATTCTGTCTCTGTGGCTTGAACTGATTTAGGCTATGGTTGGTTTGAATTACACACTGAGTTTTCCAAAACTCACCCCTTATTTTCATCCTCGTAGGTAATCCTCAACCATAGTGGGCTTGGAGCTGTGAGGGATTCGGACTGGCCACATGTTTCTACGAACCTGGTTTCTTTCTGGTGAACTGGATGTCCTTTTAATTTCATCTATGGTTTTGAGTTTTAAGTGTAATAAGGCCTTTTAATTATTTTTATGGTTTTAATTACTTTTATTATTTTATTTTACTATGATGAAGAAAACTATGATGACTAAGGAAAATGAGTTAGCTTTAGGACGCGTTTTCAAAAACATTAAGGGATTTCAAAATAACATGATTACAAGTAAGACTTTCGCTAAGCAAACGTTTTCAAACTTAATCATTTTCTTAAGATAGACATAACCAGACGGTTTTCTCAAAATTATACGAGTCGTTCAGGTGTGGCAATGGTGGTGTGCATGTCTAGGATTGGATCCGAAGGGAGCTTGGTACTTAAGCAGTCCGACGGACTCACCTCCTCTTCTTCTTGGTTTCCTACCTGGTGCACAGCTTCTATTCACCTTAACCTGCTTTAAAAAGTATCTTTTACAACCCCAACTAAGTTTTCCAAACTAAGTAAAACGGAACGTTTTGAACGCATCGATGTGGCGCACCGGATCCGGTCATAGCGTCTAGGTCGGGTTTAGGGTGTTACATTTAGTGGTATCAGAGCCAAGTTGCAACAACTCGGATGTGGAATTAGTTTACAAAAATGAAAATTTAAAAAAAAAATCAATTTTTAAAAAAAATCTAGACTTCTGAAGATGGCATTCTGAATCTCCGACCCAAGCTTGTAAGTATTCTAAAATTTTCTGAATATATTCTGAATTATCTGTCTGTACTGAAACTTTACTAGAATACTCTAGAGAGGATGCTACTGAAACCCTAGAAAAGCTTGTTAAAAGACTGAAACTGTAGTTAGACGTCGATTCTACGAAAACCATCTCTGAATTACTATTTGAGTCATAAAACATCTGTAATAATCACTGGACTGCTAAAATTAATGCATAAAATTCGTAATCAGATTATATGGTATGAGTACGCGAGCAGCTCGAGGCAGAGACCGTGGACGAGGCCGAGGAAGAGCTCGAGCGAGATCTTCGTCTTCAGGACATATGCCAGCGGAAGAAGCACCGGTACCTTTGGCAACGGAAGTGGAATCTCATGATCATGGTGCCGGGGATGACGCCCTGTCGCAGGCAATGCTTCGAGTTCTGGAAAGGGTTGCCGGGGCAAGTTCGGGCAACGGAATTTGAGGATCGATTTCTGAACGACTCCGGGCTAACAGAGCGGAGATCTTTAGGGGTGTATCTGGTGTAGCCCCGAATGTGGCAGAATATTGGTTGGAGGCCACGGAACGAATTATGGATGACTTGGACTGTTCTGTGGAGTAAAAGCTGAAGGGGGTCGTATCGTTGCTGCGAGATGAGGCTTATCAGTGGTGGCTCACCGTAAGGGATGGAACCCCAGCTGATAGGGTTACTTGGGAGCTGTTTAAGACAGCCTTTAAAGGAAAGTACGTCGGGGCAAGTTATGTGGACGCCCGTAGGAAAGAATCCTGAATCTAGTCCAAGGAGGCAAAACTGTTGCTGAGTACGAGGCTGAATTTCTGAGGCTGAGTAGGTATGCTGTGGGAATAGTTGCTAGGAGTATGAGTGTAGCGTTCACTTTGAGGATGGACTCAGAGATGACCTTAAGGTGCTGATTGCTCCGTAGAGGGAGCGTGACTTCGCGGTTCTGGTGGAAAAAGCTAAGATCGCTGAGGAGGTAAAGCGTTCTGAGAGGCAGAACCGTGAGAAAGATCGGAACCATTTTCGGAGGGATTCTAGACCTTCGGGTGGAGCAAACAAGAATGTCAAAAGGGCAAGAGTGGAGGAGCCAGTTCGAGCCGTTCCGATGAATGTGGTTAGACCGCCAATCTGTGGGGATTGTGGTAAGGTACACCTGGGTGAGTGTAGGAAACATTCTGGTGCTTGTTTCCGATGCAGATCTATGGAGCACAGAGTTAAGGACTATCCACAGAGAGCTGATCAAGCTCAGGTTACTGTACAGAGGGTTGTTCAACCTATGAGAGGTGGACCACAACCACCGAGAGGACGTGGACAAGGTAGGGGCGGAAATGGGAATGGAAATGGTCGAGGTCGAGGAGCGCCTGGCAGGGGAGCCGGAAATGCTGAGGCTCGACAGCCAGCATTGGTGTATGCAGCTCGTCGTCGAGAGGAGGGCGACGTACCTGATCTCATAACTGGTACGTTTTTAGTTTTTAATATGCCGTATACTGCCTTGGTGGATATTGGATCTACTCATTCTTATGTTGCGTGTGCCATATCTGGGTCTTTGGGAGTGCATTCTGAGAAGATAGTGAGTGCGGTATCTGTGCTAAGTCCCTTGGGTCACTCGGTTAGGGTAGACAAGCTGTATAAGGATGTACCCTTAGAAACTCAAGGTAGGATCTTTCCTGGTGATCTAATGGAGTTTCCGTTTGGAGAATTTGACAACATTCTGGGAATGGACTTGCTTGTTAAGCATAAGGCAACTCTGGACTGTGCTGCTAAGCGAATGGTGCTAAGGACCACGGAAGGGGATGAGGTTATGGTGATAGGTGAGCGAAGGGACTATTTGTCTAATGTGATATCGGCATTGAGGGTTGAAAAGTGGATTCGAAAAGGTTGTGAGGCCTATTTGGCATTTGTAAGTCAAACAGATGTAGAGGGGCTGACAGTGGATAAGGTTAGAACTGTAAAAGAGTTCCAAGATGTCTTTTCGGAGGAGCTAATTGCCTCCAAACTGAAAAGTCGAATTTGGAATCGACCTATTGCCTGGGACAGCACCAGTGTCCATTGCACCATATAGGATGGCACCGAAGGAGTTAGTGGAGTTAAAGGCGCAAATTCAAGAATTGTTGGATAGGGGCTTTATTAGGCCAAGTGTGTCTCCATGGGGAGCATCGGTGCTATTCGTGAAGAAGAAGGATGGGACGATGCGCATGTGCATTGATTATCGCCAGTTGAATAAACTAACGATTAAGAATAAGTACCCTCTACCAAGGATTGACGATCTGTTCGACCAGCTTAAAGGAGCTTCTGTATTTTCCAAGATCGATCTTCGATCTGGATATCACCAGTTAAGGGTCAAGGAGGCAGATATTCATAAGACAGCATTCACGACTCGTTATGGTCATTATGAGTTTCTGGTTATGCCATTTGGACTAACAAACGCTCCTGCAGCATTTATGGATCTGATGAATCGTGTGTTCCAACCATTTCTGGATCAGTTCGTGGTCGTCTTTAATTGACGATATTCTGGTATATTCTGAGACCAAAGCAAAACATGATGAGCATCTCCGCACTGTGTTGCAAGTGTTAAGGGAGAAGGAACTTTATGCAAAGTTCAGCAAGTGTGAGTTCTGGTTGAGGGAGGTAACCTTTTTGGGGCATGTGGTCTCTGCAGAGGGGATTAGAGTGGATCCTCGAAAGATTGAAGCAATTTTGGAATGGAAGCCACCTAGGTCGGTTTCAGAAATTCGAAGTTTCCTAGGATTGGCAGGTTACTACAGAAGGTTTGTATGGACGGAGAAGCAGTAAGAAGCTTTTGAGAGGTTGAAGAAAGTTCTGACTGAAGCACCTGTGTTAATTCAACCAGAGTCTGGGAAAGATTTTACCGTGTACAGTGATGCATCACACGTAGGTTTGGGTTGTGTGTTGATGCAAGAGGGTAAGGTGGTTGCTTATGCGTCTCGACAACTTAAGCCTCACGAAGGGAACTATCCCACTCATGATTTGGAGTTAGCAGCAGTGATCTTTGCACTTAAAATCTGGAGACATTACTTGTATGGAGAAAGGTGTATTATATACACAGATCATAACAGTCTTAAGTATTTGCTGACTCAGAAGGAACTGAACCTTAGGCAAAGGAGATGGATCAAGTTGCTTAAGGATTATGATTGTTCAATCGAATATCACCCAGGCAAGGCTAATGTGGTAGCCGATGCTCTAAGTCGTAGAGTTGTATCTGATCTGAGAGCAATGTTTGCTCGTCTAAGTCTATATGATGATGGAAGTCTGTTGGCTGAATTGTAAGTAAGGCCAACCTGGGTGGATCAGATTAAGGAAAAGCAGTTGAAAGATGAGTCTTTAGTCCCTCGTTTTCAACAAGTTAAGGAAGGGGAAACTTTTGAGTTTGGGTTAAATGATGATGGGGTTCTGTGTTTTCGAGGTAGAATTTGTGTTCCGAAGGACTCTGACTTGAGACAGTCAATTTTGAAGGAAGCTCATGGGGGACTTTGTGCCATGCATCCTGGAGGGAATAAGTTGTACCATGACTTGCGAGAACTGTATTGGTGGCCTGGACTTAAGCGAGAGGTAACGAAATTTGTGGGGAAATGTTTGACATGCCAGCAAGTGAAAGCTGAGCATCAGTTACCTTCTGGATTATTGCAGCCAGTAAAAATACCACTTTGGAAGTGGGAGAGAGTAACCATGGACTTTGTGAGTGGGCTACCCTTGACACCATCGAAGAAAGACTCGATATGGGTGATTGTGGATAGGTTGACCAAGTCAGCTCATTTTATACCTGTTCGTACAGACTTTTCTCTTCAGAAGTTAGCCAAGTTGTATGTGGCAGAGATTGTGCGACTGCATGGAGTTCCAGTTTCGATTATCTCTGATCGGGATCCTAGATTCACATCTCGATTTTGGCAAAAGTGGCATGAGGCATTGGGAACGCGATTAAAATTTAGTACGGCTTTCCATCCCCAAACTGATGGTCAGTCGAAAAGAGTTATTCAGATTCTGGAAGACATGTTGAGGGATGTGTTATTGATTTTCGAGGTAGTTGGGAGGATTACTTGCCTTTGGCAGAGTTTGCATACAACAATAGTTATCAGTCGAGTATTCGGATGGCACCTTATGAAGCACTGTATGGTCGAAGGTGTCAAACACCTAGTTGTTGGACTGAACTGGGGGAGCGACAAGTCCTTGGACCTGAGTTGGTGGCAGATACTGAGGATAAGGTCAGGTTAATCAGAGATTGGTTAAAGGAAGCGTCTGATAGGAAAGAGTCGTATGCAGATCTGAAGCGTAAGACGATTGAATACTCAGTGAGCGATATAGTCTTCTTGAAGGTTTCACGTTGGAAGAAGATACTAAGGTTTGGCAAGAAGGGCAAGTTGAATCCGCGGTTCATTGGGCCTTATCGAGTTTTGAAGCGAGTAGGCCCAGTGGCTTATCAGTTGGAATTGCCTCCAGAACTAGACAGGATTCACGATGTTTTTCACGTCTCCATGTTAAGGCGTTATCGTTCTGACCCTACTCATGTCGTGCCGGTTGCAGAAATTGAGGTGTGAACTGATTTGATCTTTGAGGAGGAGCCTGTACAAATATTGGATCGAGACGTTAAGGTTCTGAGGAGGAAATCGGTACCATTAGTGAAAGTGCTTTGGCGTAACCATGGCAGAGAAGAAGCTACTTGGGAGCCAGAGGAGGTAATGCAACAACAATACCCTCATCTGTTCGGATCAGGTAAATTTCGAGGACTAAATTTCTTTAAGGAGGGTAGAGTTGTAACGCCCCAATTTTCGGGAATTCTGTAAAAGTTGTAAAATTAAAAAAATTCTGTGTTCTACTTGTTAAGTGTAGGGTTAATTGTGATAGTGGGCCTCTAGAAGGCCCAAGCTTAGGATAAAACCCGATAGTTTTAATTAATTTTAATTCCATAAGAGAAAGGGGTTCTGGTAAATTAGGCTTCGAGGAATTAATTGTGTAAAATAGATCACAAGGAAGCAAGTGGTGAAGTGGCATGTGACGCCACAGGGAAGGCTATAAGTGGCGTGTGGAAGCTAGGGAGGACCCAGGTTCAAGCCACAATAACAGCAAATCAAGGGATTAATTTTTATGAACAGAAAAGGTAAGTAATGGAACTGAAGTAAAAGTCTGTCAAGAGGAGTTTGAATTGCTCAGGAGATTGAGTAAGGAGGGGATAAGGGAGAGGATTTAGGAGCTGATCAAGGAGGATGGTGTTGGCCGAATAGTGGACTCTTGAGGAGCAAAAGTTGGCCGGCCAAGGGTTTCTTTAGGGGGGAAAATTTCGGCTAGGTCAAAAGCTAGGTATAAATTCGGCATTTGGAAGTGTTGTGCCGTTTTTTTTCTTTTCTGACCATTCTTCCTTCTTTTCCTTTCCTTTCTTTTCTTTTTCTCTCCATCTATCTTCCTTCTTCTTTCCTCCATTGCCAAACCTTCCTACCATCTTGTTCATCTCCATTTTTCCCTTCAACCGTTTCAAAACCTTCATAGTCTTTGGCCATAAAAAGCCGAAATCCCGAAAGCTTGATTCTTTTTGTGCCGATTTCTTATAACTAACACCACATCTCTTCTCTTCATCATTTGTGGCCGATTCACCAGCCCTCTAAAACCTCAAGTTTTGACGACAAGACCATAGCAAAACCCTCTCGTTTTACCTTTCTAAACACAAGTTGCAAAAAGCCGAAAACCCCACATTAAAAGGGACTTGGCCGAATACTAAAGTCATTGGAAGATCGACTTTTGTTATCATCTAAGGGCTTAGATCTACATCAGGATCGAGTGGGAAACTCATTGGAATCATTCACTAAGGAATCGGTGGTAAGTCTTCTCCAAAACTTAGTCTTCTTACATATTTTAGGAAAAGCCGAAATCCCTAAAAGTTAGAGAGGTTGTCGATTTGGACTTGTAATCCTGAGGGGTCGTAATAACTATTTTGTTTTGGTAATAACGTGATTTAGAGGTGGTTGATCAAGGGCTTGGACAGGTGGAACGATCGGATCTTTGGAGTTAACCATAGTTCGGCAGTAAGGTAAGAGCAATAAGGGTTTTAGGCATGTTTGGCCGAATGTGGTAAGGGACTATATACTCAATTTTATTTCGATATTTGGAGTAATATTAAGTGATTCGATTGTAGGCAGTTCGTGTGTAGATCTGGTCGAGGAAATCCCAAAAACAGGTGTGTAACTGTCACCCTCTCATAGGCTAGATCGGTAAAAACCGAAAAGCCGAAATGCCGAAAAGCCGGTATTTTGGGCACTTGCGAGTGTGCGAATGCTCGTAAGACGTATGGGTAATTATTACTGGTAATCGAAAGTGATAAAACTGTAGTACGCGCGATTTCGTGCGTTTTGATATTTTGGGCTTAATGGGCCAAAACTAGGTTAATGGGCCAACGGGCCCAATTCGGTAAGAATGCTCGGTAAGTGTTTTTGGCTAAATGTAATAGCTACAATATGCATGGAAACCTTAGAAATAGTTAGATTTACTAGAATACCCTTATGTATGCAAAATTACCATTATACCCCTATCTATGCAAAATGACCTTTATACCCCTAGGGTTAATTTTGTCTGAAAAGCATGATGAATTAAATCTGTATGATGTATGCCATGAATGTATATCTGTTGCATGGGGACATGGGTTATATTATGGAGGAAGCGTCCTGGTGGCTATGCCACAAATTATCTGTTCTGGTGGCCCTGCCACGTATACCTGTTCTGGTGGCACTGCCACAAAATATCTGTATCTGGTGACTCTGTCACATTTTCTGTATCTGGTAGCCATGCTGCATATTTCTGTGGCGTGTAGCGGTTGGGTGGGTCGATTAGTCTCCCCACATGGCGAAAGGATGGTATGGGGTGTATGTGGTTGGATATGGTTGGGTTTCTGCATAAGCATGATATATCTGTTCTGGTCTGTTCTGGGCCCACGGGCTTTATTCTGATATCTGTTCTAGGCTGATGCCAACTTATTCTGTCTCTGTGGTTTGAACTGATTTAGGCTATGGTTGGGTTGAATTACACACTGAGTTTTCCAAAACTCACCCCTTATTTTCATCCTCGCAGGTAATCCTCAACCATAGTGGGATTGGAGCTGTGAGGGATTCGGACTGGCCACATGTTTCTACGAACCTGGTTTCTTTCTGGTGAACTGGACGTCCTTTTAATTTCATCTATGGTTTTGGGTTTTAAGTGTAATAAGGCCTTTTAATTATGTTTATGGTTTTAATTACTTTTATTATTTTATTTTACTATGATGAAGAAAACTATGATGACTAAGGAAAATGGGTTAGCTTTAGGACGCGTTTTCAAAAACATTAAGGGATTTCAAAATAACACGATTACAAGTAAGACTTCCGCTAAGCAAACGTTTTCAAACTTAATCATTTTCTTAAGATAGACATAACCAGACGATTTTCTCAAAATTATACGAGTCGTTAAGGTGTGGCAATGGTGGTGTGCATGTCTAGGATTGGATCTGAAGGGAGCTTGGTACTTAAGCAGTCCGACGGACTCACCTCCTCTTCTTCCTGGTTTCCTACCTGGTGCACAGCTTCTATTCACCTTAACTTGCTTTAAAAAGTATCTTTTACAATCCCAACTAAGTTTTCCAAACTAAGTAAAACGGAACGTTTTGAACGCATCGATGTGGCGCACCGGATCCGGTCATAACGTCTAGGCCGGGTTTGGGGTGTTACAAGGTGGATATTGCGCAAATGAAAAATGGAGCCTCGTGGACTTTTAATAATCATTTTTTAATCAATCATTAGTTGAATAAAGATGAGGACCTGATATAGATCCCTTTAGCATTTGTGAAATTCTGGGTCCAACTGCATGATTTGTTACCGGGTTTCTTTTCGGAAGTGATGGCAAGGCAATTTGGAAATCTTATTAGCAAATTTGTTGAATATGATATGAAGCAGGGGAGTGGGGGAATGATGAATTTCTTGAGGATTTGGGTGCGATTAGATGTCAAAAATCCGCTCAAGAGGAAGAAGACATTAATTATCGTCAAGGCATACGTATGCTACTTTATATGTGAGAAATTAACTTTATTTTGTTTCATATGTGGCATGTTAGGCCATGGTAATTGCTTTTGTCCTGTTCGGCTCAACCACGAGGGAAAGGAGATGCAGTTAGTGTGGCATGTAATTGTAACAGCCCATTTTTTAGTGAAATCGGAACAGTGGTTTCGAGACCACAAATCCGATCCGAAAGTAAAATTTTATTTTATTTTATTAAATGGTCCGTAAGATGCTAGAAATGTCATGTGAAAATTCTGATAATAAAATTTTATCGATTTAGTGCTTAATTACAGGATGGACTAAATTGCATAAAATGTAAAAGTTGAATTGTAGTAGCTAGAAGGATTATATAGCTATGGAA
The DNA here is from genome assembly GCF_007990345.1 of Gossypium hirsutum. Taxonomy (NCBI): domain Eukaryota; kingdom Viridiplantae; phylum Streptophyta; class Magnoliopsida; order Malvales; family Malvaceae; genus Gossypium; species Gossypium hirsutum. Next base: position 79,794,240 of record NC_053430.1, on the reverse strand, counting down.
TTCAAAACTTGAGGTCCTTATATAGTAATTAAACCATTAAAGAAAAGCATGTAGATATTTTGGTGACTCATCCATGGAAATTTAGAAAAAGGGCAAGGACTAAATTGAAATTTGAAATAATTTAATTAATTAAAAGATGAAAAATAAAATATCATCTTATTTACTCATCTTCTTCCCCAAAAATACATGGAAACCCTAGGAGAGAGAGAACAAAATTTCATGGCTTAATTGGGTAAGTTTCCTTGTCACGTTTTTAGTAATTTTGATATTTTTGAAACTGTGATAGCTTAATCTATCTATTTGGGGGATCAATTTGAAGAGTTATCAAAGTATGGAAATTAGGTAATGGATGTATATTCTAAAAATTAGAAATTTATTGTAGAAAATGAAAGGTTGTTGATAGATAAACAACTTTTACAAAGTGATTTTTGATGAACACATGATTTAGGGACTAAAATGTAAAGTTGTGAAAACTGATGAAAAATTTTGAAATTTATAGAAAATATGTACTGTAAATTTTATGTTGAAATTTTTGTTAGGCTTGGAATAGGAGTAAATTTGCATAAATTTCATTTTCCGAGCCTAGGGATGAAATTGGAATTTATGAAAAAGTTAGGGGCAAAATGGTAATTTTAACTAAGACATAAATTGAGTCCAAATGAATATGAAATGTGTGAAATTGATAACTAAAGTTATTTATATAGATCTAGACAACACAAATTCGAGGTTAGATCAAGGAAAAAAAACGCGAACCAACGTCGAGGTAAGTTCGTGTAACTTAATCGGGCATGTAAATATGTTAACTTGAATGTTATGATTGTATGCAATATGAATTATATTTATATGAATGTTATAAACGTGTGAAATGATTACATGTTCGGAAATGTTGGAAAAAGGGTAAAGTCTCATTTGAATATTGAATTTCGATGGATAAATATGCTTTCTCGAAATGAATGAGGTCTTGCATTTGATGCTAATGGGATTTAGCTCTGACGAGTAATCCTATTGATCTCATTATAGAAAGGATTTAGCCTGGACAAGTAATCTTGATATAATCTCTCTCGAGCATATGTTACAATTAGGGTTTAGCCTGGATTGATAATCCTAATTGAGCTCGTTTGAGCATACGTTACATAATGGATTTAGCTTGGACTGGTAATCTTGTAATACAATATGTGGCTCGAGAGTGTGGTCCTTGATTAAGGGCCTTATGGGTACTTTTGAATAAGAATTTACTGGTTATTGAATCGTACACCTCAAGTGTACTACTTGAGTATCCATCCGAATTTCAATGATTCAACTGAAAAAACTCTTGGCATGATGAGAGAATTCTGAGATGAAATGATAATGTCTTAAAAGAATATTGCATGGTGAGCTCATCTATGTTACTTGATGTATATGAAAATTTATTGACTAACATGTTTGATGAGGCAATTTTTCCAAATGGATGGAAAACATGATATTGTATGCTTAGATTTGATAAATGAGATTGGTAAGTTTAGTTTCTATTATACGAACTTCCTAAGCATGTAATGCTTACTCTGTTTTATTTTCCCTTGTTTTATAGTGCTCAGAAGCTCGTTAAAGTCAGAGATCATTGGAGCATCGTCACACTATCTGCTAGCTTATTTTTGGTATATATAGTAAAATCATTTTGGTATAATTGAATGTATAGGCTAACTTGGCCATAGATGGCTTAAATATGTGGTTTGTAATGTAGCCATTGGAATGGCTAGTAATGGTTGTTTTGATATATATTTGTAATGTCATACTATGGTAGATACATGTATGTTAAGTAGTTGATCAAATTATGTCTAACATATGGAATATACCAAGGTAAGATTATAATTATGTATGCATGTAATGATATGCCATGTTGAATGATAGCATTTGGTTAATTTGAATGCTTGAAATGGTTGGTATTTATATGTGAGTTTAAGTGTAGGTTATTGGTGTGATTTTGGGTGAGTGATACGCGATATTCGTGATAGGTTTTAAAAATCTATAATTAATCGTTCTTGAAACTAACAATTATCAAGATGAAGGCAAGTGTACCTATCGAACAGTAGTATAGCTTTAGCAAGACTGGATTGTCGAACCCAAAGGAACCAAGACCACTAGTAATTACTTTCTTTTTATTATCTAGCCTAAAAATTAAGGGATTTATTTATCTAAACTAATTAACTAAACTAAGAATGCACAGAGAGAAATTGGGGAAGAGATTTTGGAAAAATTCGATTGATTAAGACAATACCAAAGGAAAAATCCACCTAGACTTCACTTGTTATTTGAATCTGAATCAGATGATTTATTCATTTAACTTGATCCGTAAAAATCCCTAAGTTATATTATTATGTCTCTCGAGACTAATAATGTCTAACCCTAGGTTGATTTAATTGAAATCTCTTTCTAATTAACGCCCTAGTGTTGCATTAACTCGATCTATGGATCCCTTTATTAGGTTTCACCCTAATCCAGCAAAATCTTATTACCCTACCTCTAGGCGTGCAATCAACTCTGCTTAATTACGATAAATGTTTTCTTAAACAGGGTCTTTTCCTCATCTGAATAATAGCATTAACTTGAATCAATATCCTAGAATATTAAAACGAGAATTAAAAACACATAATTAAGAACAAGTCAAATATTTATCATACAATTCAGATAATAGTAACAAGATGTGTCTTAGGTTTCATTCCCCTTAGGTATTTAGGGGGTTTAGTTCATAATTATAAAAGAAAACATCTCAGAAGAATAATGAATACAAAACATAAAGAAAACCCAAAACCCTTGAATGGAAATTGAAGGGAGATCTTCAGTCTAGACGATGAATCTGACTACTGAGATGGACCAATCGGCTTCCCTTGAGTAATTTCTTACTTCCTACATCGTGTTTGTGTTCTAAGTGCCTCCTCCGGTGTTTAAATAGGCTTTAGAATGCCTAAGAGCCCTCAAAAGTGGCTTTTTTGAATAGGGCTATACTTGGGCTCGGTAGGGACACGCCCTTGTGCGATTACTCCAGCCCGTGGTCAAGGCTATTGAATAGGCACGGGCATGTAGTATACCTGTGTAAGTCATGCTTCGATCCTGCCAAATGGACACGGCCGTGTGACACACCCATGTGAGGAAGTCCAGGCCATGTTGATTTCCCATGTGGGTCCATTTTCTCCATTTTCGGCCCGTTTCTCGCTCCTTTTACTCTCCTATGCTCACCTAAGTATAAAACATGAAATTAAAGGATTAGGAGTATCGAATTCATCAAATTTAAGGAAAAACCATCCATAAATGTGCTAATCATGGGATAAAAATATGTATAAATTACGGTTTATTAGTGAGAAATGAAGCTAGAAATGACTTCATTTTGTCCACAAGGGCAGACACACGGGCGTGTGTCTAGACCGTGTGTGACACACAGCCTAGAACATGGGCATATGGTTAGGCTATGTGTCCCTTGCACCTTAAATTTGAGAAACAAAATGCTCAGAATTGAGGACACGGGCAGAGACACGGGCGTGTGTGTCATGGCCTAGCACACAGGTGTGTGTCATGACCATGTGCACAAGTCAGAGAGATACACGGGGTCGAACGTGGCCTGTAGTGTGACACCCCTAAAGTGACCCTAGTCGGAAAGCGGTTTCAGAACCGCTAAACCGAGTCACCAAATTATTTGAATGTGATATTTATTGTCTAAAATATGTGATTATGAAGGTGTGAAAGTTTTAGGCTTCGATTTAGTAAATTGCATGTGAATTTAGTCAAAAGGAATTATGGGTGACATTTTTGAAATGTGATAGGCTAATCTACAAGGACCTAATAGTGCATGTAATCAAAAGGGAGGACTTGCATGTCAATTTTCCCCCCCTAATATGTAGTGGCCGGCCATGAGCATGGGTGGACAAGATGTTATGGCTAAAAACATGTCATAAACATGTTGGGGTAGTGCATTATGTAAGGATTAATAAAATAAAGAGCATGGGTGGACAAGATGTTATGGCTAAAAACATGTCATAAACATGTTGGGGTAGTGCATTATGTAAGGATTAATAAAATAAAGGGCATGGGCAATAAAATATTAGTGTTAGTAGGATGAGAAACAAAAAAAAAGAAAAGAAAGGATGTGTGTGATTGTCCCCCCCCCCATTGCCGTGAGTGATGAAAACAAAGAAAAAAAAGGTGTCCATCCTTTAACATTTCTTTTGGCCGAAAATTCTAAGGAGGAAGGAAGAAGAAGAGGATTTTCTTGCTTCATGTTCGGTTGGTTGGTGTTTAGGAGGAGGAAATGTTGAAGAGATTCGACCATGCTTGTAGCTAGGTTAAGGTAAGTTTGATGTTGTTCCATGAGATTCATGCATATTTTTGATGTTAGTTTGAGTTCTACCTAGCCTATGGTTTAAATCTTGCTATGTGATGAAGATGATACTCGGCCATGGGTGTTGTTTTCTTGGTTGGTGTTTGTTTCACGCTAAATCTAGATGAACAATGGGGGTTGTCATTTAGGTTAAGATCAAAGAAATTAATCTTGTTAAAACTTTGAACTAATAATGTCCATATGTGTGATAGCCGAACATAGACTTTGTTTAAAGTCTTGGTCAAAGGCCGGTTAAGTGTTTTGGAAATGATTAAGCTAGGTGTTTGATCTTTTTGGTTCGGCATAGTACATAAAATAAAATGTTGCTAGATGGAGAAAAAAATTCGGCCAGCAAGAGGTGTGCTAAGGCCGAATATAATTTTGTATATTAATGAGTAATGCATGTGTTGAATTGATGGAATGGAGAGGATGTTTTAATAGTGCATATATGTGTATTAGCCAAGTTTTGAACTTGAAACAAAATGGTATTTGGTCAATACAAGTGACCATACTTGTAGAATGTATTAAGTATGCAATCGGCCTCAACATAGACATGCATGTTCGGCCACACGAATGAATGCATAGATTGATGTTGTACATTCGGCTATAGGTAAGCATAATGATGATCCTATCTTGACTTAGACAATCGGCTCAAGGAGAATTTGTTAAGTGCTTAGTTAATTGATATTAGGTTAATGATGTGTGTATTTGGTCATAAAGGTGCACATGAGGAAATGTTTGATTAATTGTACTAAATTGCTTAATGTGATTAAAAATGCGTATGACCATTTTGTATTTGAGCTAAAGGTGGCCATATGACCTATCAAATTCATTGTCATATTCGGCCATAAGCTAGCATAATGAGACTTTAATAAGTTAAATTTGTTTGAATTAGCTCAAGAGCTTAGAGGACCAAAGTTGGATAAAGGAAAGGAAAAAGTGATCGAATAGCCGCCGAAATCGTTCGACAACATCCGAGGTAAGTTTTAAGTGATTAAACGTTGAGTAAATTCAATCATAATAGGACATAATGAGTTGATTTAATAAGATATGATGTGGCCATGATATGTCTTAAACTCAAATGGTAAGTTCATAAGTGTTTGGACTTGGAAATTTAAGAGCAAATTGTAATAATTTGCTTTGGACAGCAGCAGTAACGTGATTTTAGAAAATCACTATAAATTGTTGGTGTGGAATTATAGGCTGCATAAAATATGTAATCAAGGCTTAATTAGTCTAGTTTCTTATAAAAGAGACCTTGTGAGCAAAGAAATTTCCTATAAAGAGATATTTAAAGTTGTGTGAGACGGTGTCAGAATGACTCTGAAATCCCCTGTTCGGTTTTTAGAAAATCATTATAAATTGTACAAAAATGGTTATAAGATAAAATTTATATGCTTAGACTCCTTAATGAGTCTAGTTTCAAATGAAATCAAATACAACACATTTTGAATTCTGTAAAATGAGAAATTTTATTCGTACTGAAGAGTGGTCAGATTAGTCAAACAGTGAAACAGGGGAAACTTTAAGAAAAATCTGGTATTGATTGGCCAAACCTAAAATTCTGGAAATTTTATGGATGGAAGATATACGAGTCTATATTCAGGAAAAATTAACGGAAAGTGATTTGGAGTTTTGTAGCTCCAGTTATAAATAATTTAGTGACTATTGCTCAGGAAAAACAGCTTGTGCTGAATTTGAGATTATGTTGTAAACCTTGATAAACTTGTTTTAGTTGCTCATAAGCTATTGATTAAACCCATACATGAATTCTAAATTGTGATATTGGAAAATGATAGATGTAGATTCAGCTAAGACAGTGTGTATACGTGAAAGTATATGTGGTATGTGAAGTATATTTGGATAATTGTGATGTGAATACATGAAAATTTATATTTTGATTTAGGATTTTATGTGATGGATGTGAACATGCGTATGTGTGATAAGGCCGAATGGCCAATGTGATGAATGTGAACCAGTATATATATGTGTGATAAGGCCGAATGGCCAATGTGATGAATGTGAACATGCGTATTTGTGATAAGGCCGAATGGCCAATGTGATGAATGTGAACCTGTATATATATATGCGTGATAAGGCCGAATGGCCAATGTGATGAATGTGAACATGCGTATGTGTGATAAGGCCGAATGGCCAATGTGATGAATGTGAACATGCGTATGTGTGATAAGGCCGAATGGCCAATGTGATGAATGTGAACATGCGTATGTGTGATAAGGCCGAATGGCCAATGTGATGAATGTGAACATGCATATATGAGATAAGGCCGAATGGCTAATGTGATGAATGTGAACATGAATATATGTGGTAAGGCCGAATGGCTAATGCGAAACGTGTATGAGATGGATATGTGGTAAAGCCAAATGGCTAATGTGAGATATGTACGAGATGTGTATATATATATATTGTGGCCAAATGACAAACGGTGAAAGGTGTGTATTATTAGATTTTTGGATGAGGCAAATGAATTACAAATATGACAGTCGATGTGAATGTTGTAACATGTGATTAAATGTACATGAAACTTGGAAATATATTCCGGGTAAGACCCGATGACTACGTGTGGAGATTATGTCCGGGTAAGACCCGATGACTATGTGTGGATATTATGTCCGGGTAAGACCCGATGACTACGTGTGGAGATTATGTCCGGGTAAGACCCGATGACTACGTGTGGAGATTTTGTCCGAGTAAGACCCGATAACTTCATGTGGAGATTTTGTCTGAGCTAAAGGTCTCGCCGATAATTCGAGTAGAGGTTAGAGCTATAAGACTTCGTAATAAGAATTGCATATAAATATATTCAATGCTAAAGGTTAAACAGGTATGTACTCCAAGTTTATATGTGAGCTTGATTTGAACTAAATCATAAGGTAGTGATGTGATGCATATGAGAGCAATCTATGAGACTATTCCTATGATTATGTGACTTCGGATCGGTGTGAGAGGATATGTGAAATCATACAATATATCTAAGTCACATGAGCTCACTTTTATGTGAAAGTTTATCTGCCTATTGTATATGATGAGATGTGCATATTCGGTAAAGGGATGGTATGCCCGAAGGAAGAGTGAAATAAAAATATGAACAACTATGTTATAATTTGATTGTTATCTGTTGTCACTGCTTAAAACTTACTAAGCATTGTAATGCTTACTCCGTTTACTTTGTTTTCTCTATTTTATAGATCTCATTTGGAAGCTACAGGCTCGGGGATCATCAGCAACTAGTCACACTATCACTATCCATTGTTTGGTACTGCTACGTTTTGGATTATCTTATGGCATGTATAGAATAGACTAGTGGCGGAAGAATATTTTTGGTTAATGTATATAAGCCATGCGAAAATGGCATCTTTTGAATGTTTACTTAGAGAAGTTTAAATTTTATCCCTGGCTGTGCTTAGTACTTATTTAAATGAATGATCTTTATTTCAAGAAAAAGTTCAAAATTTTACTGTTCTGACATGAGCTACAAGTCCGGTAATGCCCCTTACCTATTTCGGCGACGGTTACGGGATAGGGGTGTTACATTTTATTGGTATCAGAGCTACGGTTTAGTCGATTCTAGGACTAACATAGCACGCGTGAGTCTATTTATACATGCCATAAAGTGATAAAATGATAGTGTGATGATTTTTGGCTATTAAAATGTGTTTGCTGTATTGTAATGAATCTTGATCCCGATCGAGCTGTAGCAAGCTTCTGACTATGAGAATTTGCGATATAACTTCACTTAGATATGCCTAAATTGTTAAGTTGATCAGGTACGTATTATGTACTCGTATTTGAATTTCGATTTGGATTGAATTATAAGGGTATAAGTGATGCAATTTTGAAAGAGTGTTATGACTATAAATGTGATTTTTGTATGTGGCTATGGAACTGGAAGTTGAATGGTCGATAAGGATGTTGTGTTTGTATTCAAGTAATGTAAATGATATACTAATGTGTATTGCTATATGTGTATATGTACATGAGAATTGAGAGTGATATATCTGGGCTAAGTCCCGAAGAACATTCGTGCTAGTGATATATCCGGGCTAAGTCCCGAGGAGCATTCGTGCTAGTGATATATCCGGGCTAAGTCCCAAAGAGCATTCGTGCTAGTGATATATCCGGGCTAAGTCCCGAGGAGCATTCGTGCTAGTGATGTATCCGGGCTAAGTCCCGAGGAGCATTCGTGCTAGTGATATATCCGTGCTAAACCCCGAAGAGCATTCGTGCTGGTGTTATATCCGGGCTAGGTCCCGAAGAGCAATCATGTTGGTGACGTGTATTCGGGCCTTCGTGCCTAGTAGGCTTCGTGCCGGTAATTTGAGCAAAGTTTAAGTGTTCATTACTATACGAATTCAAATTTAAATGAGATGATATGTTTAAAAGTGTACATATATGATGTTTTATAGACTTAGTTAAGTCATTTCAATGTGTAATAACGAATGAATATGGGCATTATGTGTGCGAATGATTAGAGGCACTGTGTGTGCAAATTCTTTTAATCGAGCACTATGTGTGCGAAATCGGTAATTGAGGCAATGTGTGTGCGAGTTCTTCAACCAAACACTATGTGTGCGAGATCGATCAGTGGGCACTAAGTGTGTGAAATGAGATTCATGTAAGACCTCGTCTGGGATGAAGGCATTGATTTGAGATGTTGTGTAAGACCATGTCTAGGACATGGCATCGACTCGATATGTGATAATATGTAAGACCATGGTTGGACTATGGCTTTAAGTAAGTGACATACTCAGACAAGTACGACGCTCTTTAAATTGACAAATCTTAAGAAGTAGAATTGAAGTTAGATGTTGAATTTTAATTAGATAATGATATTCGGTATTTGAGTTTGAATTGGGGATTAATAGATATAAATTGATGATTGATTATTGTTTCGGCTGTAATTTTGTTATAAGTGGATACATGAAAAAAAAATGGTGGATATGTTGTTAAGGAATGGATTTATGTTATATGTGCACTTAAGTGCTTAGTTGAAAATGTGTTATGGATTTAGTCTATGAGATTCTCGGTATATGAAGTTATATGTGCTATTGCTGAATGGACACTATTTTGTTAATCTTGTTCAAGAAATTATTTTGATTAAGTTTCGACATTCGAAAGTTTGAAAGAATTTTTTATGAATGTTGATAATTTTGGATATACGAGTTATGCGCTAGAATAAATCTCATGCCAGTGTATTATATTAGGCTTTATGCCTATTCGACTGTATACGGGTAACGTTAACTATGATTGAATGTGCTAAATGAACTAAATGTTCAGGTACGTGGAAGTTGACTTTTCTTTTGGAAATGAGTTAAGTTGAATATTGAGATGTGATAAAGTTATAAAGGATATTTATTGGGATGTTTGAGTATATGTGTACTTTCGGTTAGGTTACAGCTTATACATGAATGAAAATGTGGGTTACAAATATGTGGGTTGATGATGTGAATTATACATGTTAATATGTGCTTAATATGTGTTTGAAATGTATTTGTGAATTAAATTAAGTGATTATTGCTTATGAAATCAAGAAAATGAGATATATGTGCATACTTGTAGAAATGTTTATGTATTTGTTTTAAGATAAGAAAATGATTTTATAGATCGATGAGAAATCAATAATGAATTACAATTGCTATCGATGAGCTAATGTTTATATGAATATAATTCAATAAGAGGACGTTATCCTAAACTATGCATCGGTAGAAATTTTCGGGGACGAAAATCCCTAAAGGGGGGAAGAGTTGTGACACCCCTAAAGTGACCCTAGTCGGAAAGCGGTTTCAGGACCGCTAAACCGAGTCACCAAATTATTTGAATGTGATATTTATTGTCTAAAATATGTGATTATGAAGGTGTGAAAGTTTTAGGCTTCGATTTAGTAAATTGCATGTGAATTTAGTCAAAAGGACTTATGGGTGACATTTTTGAAATGTGATAGGCTAATCTACAAGGACCTAATAGTGCATGTAATCAAAAGGGAGGACTTGCATGTCAATTTCCCCCTTCCAATATGTAGTGGCCGGCCATGAGCATGGGTGGACAAGATGTTATGGCTAAAAACATGTCATAAACATGTTGGGGTAGTGCATTATGTAAGGATTAATAAAATAAAGAGCATGGGTGGACAAGATGTTATGGCTAAAAACATGTCATAAACATGTTGGGGTAGTGCATTATGTAAGGATTAATAAAATAAAGGGCATGGGCAATAAAATATTAGTGTTAGTAGGATGAGAAACAAAAAAAAAAGAAAAGAAAGGATGTGTGTGATTGTCCCCCCCCATTGCCGTGAGTGATGAAAACAAAGAAAAAAAAAGTGTCCATCCTTTAACATTTCTTTTGGCCGAAAATTCTAAGGAGGAAGGAAGAAGAAGAGGATTTTCTTGCTTCATGTTCGGTTGGTTGGTGTTTAGGAGGAGGAAATGTTGAAGAGATTCGGCCATGCTTGTAGCTAGGTTAAGGTAAGTTTGATGTTGTTCCATGAGATTCATGCATATTTTTGATGTTAGTTTGAGTTCTACCTAGCCTATGGTTTAAATCTTGCTATGTGATGAAGATGATACTCGGCCATGGGTGTTGTTTTCTTGGTTGGTGTTTGTTTCATGCTAAATCTAGATGAACAATGGGGGTTCTCATTTAGGTTAAGATCAAAGAAATTAATCTTGTTAAAACTTTGAACTAATAATGCCCATATGTGTGATAGCCGAACATAGACTTTGTTTAAAGTCTTGGTCAAAGGCCAATTAAGTGTTTTGGAAATGATTAAGCTAGGTGTTTGATCTTTTTGGTTCGGCATAGTACATAAAATGTTGCTAGATGGAGAAAAAAATTCGGCCAGCAAGAGGTGTGCTAAGGCCGAATATAAGTTTGTATATTAATGAGTAATGCATGTGTTGAATTGATGGAATGGAGAGGATGTTTTAATAGTGCATATATGTGTATTAGCCAAGTTTTGAAATTGAAACAAAATGGTATTTGGTCAATACAAGTGACCATACTTGTAGAATGTATTAAGTATGCAATCGGCCTCAACATAGACATGCATGTTCGGCCACACGAATGAATGCATAGATTGATGTTGTACATTCGGCTATAGGTAAGCATAATGATGATCCTATCTTGACTTAGACAATCGGCTCAAGGAGAATTTGTTAAGTGCTTAGTTAATTGATATTAGGTTAATGATGTGTGTATTTGGTCATAAAGGTGCACATGAGGAAATGTTTGATTAATTGTACTAAATTGCTTAATGTGATTAAAAATGCGTATGACCATTTTGTATTTGAGCTAAAGGTGGCCATATGACCTATCAAATTCATTGTCATATTCGGCCATAAGCTAGCATAATGAGACTTTAATAAGTTAAATTTGTTTGAATTAGCTCAAGAGCTTAGAGGACCAAAGTTGGATAAAGGAAAGGAAAAAGTGATCGAATAGCCGCCGAAATCGTTCGACAACATCCGAGGTAAGTTTTAAGTGATTAAACGTTGAGTAAATTCAATCATAATAGGACATAATGAGTTGATTTAATAAGATATGATGTGGCCATGATATGTCTTAAACTCAAATGGTAAGTTCATAAGTGTTTGGACTTGGAAATTTAAGAGCAAATTGTAATAATTTGCTTTGGACAGCAGCAGTAACGTGATTTTAGAAAATCACTATAAATTGTAGGTGTGGAATTATAGGCTGCATAAAATATGTAATCAAGGCTTAATTAGTCTAGTTTCTTATAAAAGAGACCTTGTGAGCAAAGAAATTTCCTATAAAGAGATATTTAAAGTTGTGTGAGACGGTGTCAGAATGACTCCGAAATCCCCTGTTCGGTTTTTAGAAAATCATTATAAATTGTACAAAAATGGTTATAAGATAAAATTTATATGCTTAGACTCCTTAATGAGTCTAGTTTCAAATGAAATCAAATACAACACATTTTGAATCCTGTAAAATGAGAAATTTTATTCGTACTGAAGAGTGGTCAGATTAGTCAAACAGTGAAACAGGGGAAACTTTAAGAAAAATCTGGTATTGATTGGCCAAACCTAAAATTCTGGAAATTTTATGGATGGAAGATATACGAGTCTATATTCAGGAAAAATTAACGGAAAGTGATTTGGAGTTTTGTAGCTCCAGGTATAAATAATTTAGTGACTATTGCTCAGGAAAAACAGCTTGTGCTGAATTTGAGATTATGTTGTAAACCTTGATAAACTTGGTTTAGTTGCTCATAAGCTATTGATTAAACCCATACGTGAATTCTAAATTGTGATATTGGAAAATGATAGATGTAGATTTAGCCAAGACAGTGTGTATACGTGAAAGTATATGTGGTATGTGAAGTATATTTGGATAATTGTGATGTGAATACATGAAAATTTATATTTTGATTTAGGATTTTATGTGATGGATGTGAACATGCGTATGTGTGATAAGGCCGAATGGCCAATGTGATGAATGTGAACCAGTATATATATGTGTGATAAGGCCGAATGGCCAATGTGATGAATGTGAACATGCGTATGTGTGATAAGGCCGAATGGCCAATGTGATGAATGTGAACCTATATATATATGCGTGATAAGGCCGAATGGCCAATGTGATGAATGTGAACATGCGTATGTGTGATAAGGCCGAATGGCCAATGTGATGAATGTGAACATGCGTATGTGTGATAAGGCCGAATGGCCAATGTGATGAATGTGAACATGCATATATGAGATAAGGCCGAATGGCCAATGTGATGAATGTGAACATGAATATATGTGGTAAGGCCGAATGGCTAATGCGAAACGTGTATGAGATGGATATGTGGTAAAGCCAAATGGCTAATGTGAGATATGTACGAGATGTGTATATATATATATTGTGGCCAAATGACAAACGGTGAAAGGTGTGTATTATTAGATTTTTGGATAAGGCAAATGAATTACAAATATGACAGTCGATGTGAATGTTGTAACATGTGATTAAATGTACATGAAACTTGGAAATATATTCCGGGTAAGACCCGATGACTACGTGTGGAGATTATGTCCGGGTAAGACCCGATGACTACGTGTGGAGATTTTGTCCGGGTAAGACCCGATAACTTCATGTGGAGATTTCGTCTGAGCTAAAGGTCTCGCCGATAATCCGAGTAGAGGTTAGAGCTATAAGACTTCGTAATAAGAATTGCATATAAATATATTCAATGCGAAAGGTTAAACAGGTATGTACTCCAAGTTTATATGTGAGCTTGATTTGAACTAAATCATAAGGTAGTGATGTGATGCATATGAGAGCAATCTATGAGACTATTCCTATGATTATGTGACTTCGGATCAGTGTGAGAGGATATGTGAAATCATACAATATATCTAAGTCACATGAGCTCACTTTTATGTGAAAGTTTATCTGCCTATTGTATATGATGAGATGTGCATATTCGGTAAAGGGATGGTATGCCTGAAGGAAGAGTGAAATAAAAATATGAACAACTATGTTATAATTTGATTGTTATCTGTTGTCACTGCTTAAAACTTACTAAGCATTGTAATGCTTACTCCGTTTACTTTGTTTTCTCTATTTTATAGATCTCATTTGGAAGCTACAGGCTCGGGGATCATCAGCAACTAGTCACACTATCACTATCCATTGTTTGGTACTGCTACGTTTTGGATTATCTTATGGCATGTATAGAATAGACTAGTGGCGGAAGAATATTTTTGGTTAATGTATATAAGCCATGCGAAAATGGCATCTTTTGAATGTTTACTTAGAGAAGTTTAAATTTTATCCCTGGCTGTGCTTAGTACTTATTTAAATGAATGATCTTTATTTCAAGAAAAAGTTCAAAATTTTACTGTTCTGACATGAGTTACAAGTCCGGTAATGCCCCTTACCTATTCCGGCGACGGTTACGGGATAGGGGTGTTACATGTAGCATGGGCGTGTCCCTTGGACCACATGGGCGTGTGAGCCCTACACCTTGGAAATCTTTTGAAATGTCACGAAAAATTTCTAGAGTTTCCGGTTAAGTCCCGATTCGATTTTAATGCTCATATCGAGCCTCGAGGTTCCATTTAAGGTATGTTTTGAATAATCTCAGGAAATGAATAGTGATTGACGTGATTTATTTGTAACTGTTCTAAAAGTTCTAGTAATGCTCCATAACTCTATTTCGGTGACGGATACGGGTTAGGGGTGTTACAGTAACAACCTTATAGTCAGGGGTGTCGAAAAAGTGTATTTTCGGGGACTCTGTACCCATAAACCAGACTCGATAAAATATTTACGAGGCTAGTTTAGTAATGAATTAATTTTTGGATTAGTAAATTTTGTGAAATTAGAAGTTGTTAAGGTACAGGGATTAAATCGTGTAAGGGTTAAAAGTTGAATTATAAATTGAAATAAACTAAAGGGGCTAAAGTAGAAATGAAGCCATTTAACAAATGGTTGTGTATAGGTGGCCAAATATGGTTAAGTTTAAATGCATGTATATATATAAAATATGTTATATTATAAAGTAATAATAATAATAAAGACCAAAACTATTATATGCAAACATTAAAGAAAGAAAAGAAAGAAAGAAAATGAGAAGAAGCTCACGGCCTAAGGAGGTTTGAAGTTCAAATCCAAATTGGTTAGTGCAATTTAGTCCCTATTTACGTTTTTGGAATCCCGGTACCTAAGGCTACCCAACCCATGTTGTAATTTTTAGTATTGTTCAAGATTTTAGATGTTGACATTGTTGAATAGTTTAAGTAGAAGGGATTAAATTAATAGATTTTTAAGTTAGAAACGGAAAATGACTAAATTATGGAATAAATTGTTGATTTTGAGCAATAGGACTAAATTGTGAAAATTTTGAAATTAAGGGGTTGAATTGGAAAAGAGGAAGCTAAATATAGTTAGAGTGAAATTAGTATAAAAATATAAAGTTAAATGTGAAGGTTAAAATTAGTCTCGATTTAGGGACTAAATTGAAAGATAAGCAAAATATAATGTGAAAATTTAAATGTGTAATATTAATGTTTTTTAATTGTTTTATTCCATAGTTAACATCATACCGGAATCCTTGAGTAAAAATAGGAAGGATAATATAGACGTCAAATAGCTCAAAATTCATGGTTTGTGTTTCTATAATTCGAATTAAATTGTAGATTATTGCATATTTAATTATTTGCATATGATAAGCATTTGAGGTGAGTACTTTGGTACTTTGGGATTGAATTGAATTCATTGTGGATTTGAAAAGGATTGATTTTGTGTATTATGAAATATGATGATTATATAAATATTGAGTTGACTATATCTGATAATGTGTATATATGTGAAATTGAGATATTGGTTGTATTAAAAAGTAAAATGAAACCCTATTAACTTTATCGGGCTATATCGAATATAGATGACATGCCATAGGATAGGAAGAGTTCATGGATTACTTCGACCTGGAGTCGATGAGGCACTGGGAGCTAATTTGCTTTAGTTTAATTGATGAGACACTAGGTGTCAATTTATATAGCACTGGGCCCAGTTATTACTTCGGATTTATCCGATGAGGCACTAGGTGCCAAACAGGTGTGTTGGTTGGATCCATGTATCCGTCCAACTCCGAGCCCGAGTCATGCTAATAGGGAAAATAAATTAATAATTTATTTTATTGATATTGAACTAAAAAAATGAGAAATGAATATGAGATGAGAAAATATTGAAATTGAAAAGTTGAGAAATGGATATGAGATGAGAAATGAAACATGAAATGATGAAATGAGATGTGAAACTTGAAATGATTTCAAGTATTGATCAAAGAGATTAATCATGCCATTGCATGAGTCGAAATATTCAAATGTTATATGAAATGCCATTGATATGTATATATACTTGAATATGTGGAATTTTAGTGGATATAATAAAGATTGAGAATATTTGTATTATTGATTTAAAACATAAGTGCTTAACATTTCTTGTTATATTTTCACATTTTGATTTCTCATATTAAGTTATATTGTTCGAATTATAGAAATACCACTGAGTTTTACTCAACGTGCAGTTATGTTTTTTGGGCATAGGCTAGGTACTTTTCGACGTAGTGCAGACAAGCTCCTGTCCTGTTCCAACACTCGCCTACATGACCTTCCCCACAATTAGCACAAGGTGGCACCACTGGATTCACAGGAGGGGGTCCTGCTCTAACTGGCCCATTATCTCTAGCCCTAGCCCTAGGCCTCTGTCCAACACCAAGAGTCTCAACCTCCCTTTTATTCCTACCCTTTTCTTTTTCTCGATTTAAGCACTCAGTACGCTTCACCTCCTCCACTATCTTTGCTTTCTCTACAACTCTGAGAAGACTCACTCCCTTTGTGGAGCTATCAATACTCTGAAGCTATCCTTAAGACCATTTTCCAACCTAACACAATGCTCATAATCCGTTGCCACCATAACTCTTGCATACCTACTAAGGCGTAGAAATTCCGCCTCATACTCCGCCATAGATTTTTTTCCCTGGGTCAAGTTTAAGAACTCCTTCCTTCTAGCATCCACATAACTCGCACCCACATACTTCCCTTGGAACGCGGTTTTGAAGAACTCTCAAGTGACCTGTTCAGGTTGGGTGCCCTCTTTCACTGTCAGCCACCACTGGTAAGCTTCTTCCCTAAGTAGTGACACTACCCCTTTCAACTTTTGTTCAGGTGAACAATCCAAGTAATACATTATCCTTTCAGTGGCCTCCAACCAATATTTAGCCACGTTAGGAGCCACACCAGCCACGCCCTTAAAGATTTTCGCCCCATTCGATCGTAGTCGCTCTGAAATGGACCCCCAATTTCCAGTGCCATTGTTAGGCCCAGTGACCCTTTCCAAAATTCTCAGCATTGGTTGTGACAATGCATCTTCTCCCGCGACCTGATCATACTGTCCATTCCCAGCCACAGGTGAGGCCAGAGCCTCTTCTACTCCAACATTGGGTATATAGCCCGAAGCCGCAAAAGTGCCGACAATTCAGCCCTAACACTTTCACGGCTTCGGCCACGGCCTCTTCTAGCACTCATCGTTGTCTCACGTATTATCTGGATTAGAAATTTTATGAAGTTTTAGTTAGTTTTAATATTTAAACCGATGTTTTATGGAAGTATTAAAAGAAGGTTATTTTCGTAAATCCTCTATAGTTCCAAGGTCCTACGGGCTTCAATTTCAATCCAAAAAAAAAACCTTAGCATAATCATCAAAAGTATCCCACTAACTACCTACAGTATATCAAATTACACAAGCTTAAGAATAAAGGAACTTACTTGGTTCAACGTCGGAGACTCGGTGTGTCGTACAGGAAGAATTTTTTTTCTTCCAAAACATTGTGATCTAAATTTTTTTAACACAAAACCAAAATAATAAGGCCCACTTCACAACCCGAGTTTTGCAACTTGGGCTCTGATACCACTAAATGTATCACCCCAAACTCGGCCCCGACGTTATGCCCGAATCCGAAGTGTCACATTGAAGTGTTTTAGCGAAAATCATATTTTCATTGAAAACCCTTCTTAAAATAAAAGAAAATCTTAATTAACAAAAAAAAACTCCTTTCAATCACTTGTTTAAAACATAATATTTGATGAAAACAGGCACTTAAAAATTTAGTTGCGGAAATATAGAAAAGACATACTATAGTTTAAGAAACCATGTTCAACTTCTTATAATTACATCACATAGAAATAATAATCCAAATAATAACAAAATGGAAGCCCTATTACAATCTGATTTGAAAAGTACTTAATTAAATAGAAACTTATATGCTTAAAAAAAAGTCTAAATTAACTTGCTAGCTGGCCACCCAGAGTCCCTCCGAACATCGAACCTTTTACTGAGCATCACCTGAAAATAAAATAAAAGAGGGGGTGATTTTTTTGCAAACTCAGTTTGTACAACCCTCGAAAAAAAAACAAGCATTCAAAAATCATCATACATCAAACATGTAATGCAATCCCATCCCAATAATCCATCTGCTACACACCAGCTTCGCCCCCGTCACACCATGTGGGAATAGAAATATTGACCCACCCAACCGACACATCAATGGTAGCCCGGTTGCGAAACTACCTTCATTTACATATTGGGCTTTAAAAGCCATCGGTGGATCCATGATTGTCAGGCAACCATGCGGTCTTCATATACTTCCACCGTTCCATCGTTCCCACCCCGTATACAACCTAAGCAGAACATCATATGTATGCATGTCACATCCAAAAAACTTACATTCACACCTAGGGGTATTTTGGTCATTTTTTCCTTTAGGGGCGTTTTGGTAATTTTCCCTTAATTATGGTTTCCACTTACCTTAACCCATTAACAAGCCCCGCAAGCTAAGATGAACGAATACTATGCACTAGGTAGGATTCCAGAGATAAGGAGGTGGGTTATTAAGACCGCTTAAGTACCAAGCTCTCCACAGATCCAATCGTAGACATGTATTTACCCGTTGCCACACCTTAACCCTTTGTCTTGTCCACGATTGCAATATATTAATTAAGTCTTATGTAGTTATCATATACTAGGCCCAAAACCCCTTACAAAGCCCAAACAAATTCACATACCTGTATCTGGCCAATTAAGCCCAATCATATTCGTATGGCCCATTACGCTCAAATGACTTGAATATGACCCACTAGGCCCAAATCACATTTATATGGCCCATTAGGCCCAGTCACATTCATATTCATGCTCACATACAAATTCCTATCACATACCATCAATATTCAATTTTTGCCTATTATGGGCCCAATAGCCCATCGGGCCCATTTAGCCCATTGTGGCCCATATGGCCAAATTACAACCCAAGTTCACGGAATCGCCCGGGAGTCTCAGGCAACCTATTGGTATCCCTCTTACGAGTGTTCACGCACTCACAAGACTACCGTAGCTGAACTTTTGGCTTTTTGGCATTTCGACTTTTCGATATTTTTGCTTTTCGACATTTCAGCATTTCGACTTTTACCGATTCATAGTGTGTGTGCAGGGTACGTACACACCTGGTAAGCAAGCGTGCCGCGATTCCCTTAGTCACCAACCTACAATGATATAACCCTTCCATTAATCGTATGTTTAATCCATATTCTACCCAAAAACCAAAACCAAAACCGAAACCGAAACCGAAACCGAAACCTCACCTTAACCTTACTTTGAACACCAATCCTTAATAGCTTTCTTTGATCACGTACTCTCTAGATATGCATTAATCTTACTCATTAAAACCAAAATAATAGATGACTCGTATCCAACACAAGTCCTCTTACCTTAACTATGAACATTCGGCCACCTTAGCCAATGAGAGAGGAATACTTACCGAAACTGCAAACACCTAAAGATCAATTTTGGCAGAGAGATAAGATCCGAGATTCGATACTAATTCTCTACCACAGTTGATTAGAAAGTGTGAGGAAAGAACATCGTAATAGATTCTTAGCAAAACTGATTGGAAGAACAAACCCTTACACTAGATTCGGTCGAAGAGTATTTGGCCCTTGGAAGATTCGGCTTCTAAGCTTAGTATGGTGAATAAGCTATATTTGGCACAAATTAAAGAAGAAGAGTAGAAGAAGAAATCAGCTAAGTGAAACAAAGAAAATTGTGTAAAGAAGAATAGAAATCGACAAAAATAAAAGAAAGAAAAACAAAAGGGTTTTTGGCTTTTTGGATCTTCAAGTGAAAAGGGTTTCCGGTAGCAAGGTGAAAAAAAGATTCCGGCATTAGCTTGATACCCTTGCATTCAGCACCTATTTATAACCCTTACGGCTGAATTCCTCAAGCCCAAGTTCCCATTTCGGCTCCACTTACTCCTCACTTCTCATCTCTTCATTTTTCTCCCTGATAACCCCTTGATCCTTTCCTCAAATTTCTCTTCTAACCACTCCCCTTGGAGTCCATCTTCATGCCACTTCCAACCTTCTAGAAGGAAAAAATTAATCTTCTAAAAATACTAAGCTAGAATTTGAGCCTTGGATCTCATTCACCCCTAAGTTCAAACTCAAACCTTAACCAAGACCTACTATCACATAATTAACACTTGACTAGGAATGTTAAGCACAATTTTTATCGAAACCAAAAAAAAATGAAAGTTCTGGATTTTGGGATTTTTGGGGCATTATAGTGTGTCCCAGCTTTGAGAGTCACACGGCCTAGCCACACAACCTGTGTCCCCTATTTTTAGGAAATTAAAAAAAGACCCCAAACTTCCAGAATTGTTCTGAAATAGTCCCTGCCTATTTTTAAACTATTTTTACAGTCGCATAGACTCGAAATAGGGGATATAAGAGTAACTTTTGCTCTAAATTGGAATGGATTAGCAAACCTATATTAGGTACATTTTACTAGCATTATCGAAGATAAATTAAAAATATAATCATTATCGAAGTACATACCAAGACACTAATGTTAATAATTGGAATAGTTTTGTATGTATCCGACTTCTGACATTCAAGAAGAGATAAATAGTGATAAGAGTGTAGGCAGTGGAAGACCAAGTTTAGCCTTGCATAGCATGAATCATTATTCGATTGTATATTAATTCTAATAGATAGGATTTGATTGTTTTTGACTTGCCCCTATATATTATATTGTTAATGGCTAGTATATATGTGTAATTATGATTGATTAATTGTTTGAAGTACTAGTAATGCCCGTGACCCTAATTCGATGATAGAAAGGGGTTAGGGGTGTTACATGGGATCTCTCTTTACGTGCGTCATCGAGAAGGGCATCTATCGGTGGTAGTATTTGGCTCCGAGTGGAAAAAGGTGGCGGATCTTGTGAGGCCTAGGTTCGAAAACATGATTTCCAAAGTTTCAATTTTACTGAATCGCATGGAAAATATTGTTAGAGGTGAAGATGTTCAAACTTTACAGATATTGGCGGCTACTCATAGACAAGCTAATCAAACACCATGAAAATGATCAGTAGGAACGTTCGTGGTTTGGGGAACCCACGGATAGTTCATCGACTCCAACACATGCTAAAGATTTATCATCCCCAACTTGTGTTCTTTATGGAGACATAGCTTAGTGCCGACAGGATGGAAACGGTATGGACTAGATGCAGGTATCGGTGTGGAATTGATATATCGGTAGAAGGAACACTGGGGGGTCAAGCTTGGGATGGAAAGTTGGTTGTTTGATTACTCTTCGTGGTTTCTCCAAAAACCATATAGACATCGAGGTTCAGGAGTGTAACACCCCGACCCAGTCTGATCGCCAAACCCAAGTAACAAGGTACTATGGACAATACCAAAAAATTTACATGTAATTTATTTATCAATATCTCAATTAAGTATCACCAATTCATATATAATTTGCAATCCATATGAACTTAATTATTAAATCTAGGCATGAAATAGGGTTGAATTGTAAAATTTCAAAATTTCTAAGTTGGTATCAAAATTTAATGGCTTGGTATCGATACCATATCAATACTTGATTTGGTATACCAAACAATGATTCAGTTTGTTTACAAAAATAAGGGTATTGATATTTCTTATAGTGGTATTGATATTTATTGAATAGTATCGATACTCATTGAAGTATTGATACCAAATGCCAAAATATCGATACCTAAGTTTAGTAATGGTAAAAATCTATCTTTGAAATGTTCATTTCATGCCCAAAACACCTAAAACTCAAATGATATCCTTTAGACACAATTAAAGACATGAAATCATCAATAAAAAACATACTAACTCGTAACCAAGTATCATTGAACTCAACTAACTACCATTATAGCGTTTTCAATACTATTTCTACCAAATTTATCACATTCATACTATACCAATATGCCCTCAATGGCACCTCAAATAATCAATCAAACATGCATTCATTCAACCATTCAAACAATCCCACATTTGACTCCATGTCAACCATATAACTTATTGTAAACTGAATATATAGGAGTTTTCCTATGTAATTTATCACCATTTTACTTAAATTCATTGTTAAAACTAAGTAATTGTTTAATAAATTAATGAAATATGTGAAAATATGATTTTATGCTTTATTATATACCTATTATCAACAAGCATCATATAACTATATTCAAACACATAATAAGTGCCATTATATACACAACAAAACCAACCAAGTTAAGCCAACTTTCACGACTATATACAAAACCAAATATTAAACATTTACAAGCCAACTTAAATGGCTAAATTCATAGTTAACACATATGTACCAAAATAACCAAACTCCTATACATGCCATATACTCAAAATACTTAAGTTCAAAAGTACCAAAGTGATAGTAGGATAGTGTGATGGAGTCTCTGATGATCCCCGAATCAGAGCTAGCTTCGAAATCACTATAAAACACAGTAAAAACAAACGATGTAAGCTATAAAGCTTAGTAAGCTTGTATGAATTAATAAGCCAACTCACCATTTATTCACAATCAAATAGTATAAACATAATATGCTACAAAACATTCAAATCAAAATGTTAACTTGTATTAAATCACAATTATAACCATGAACTTATAACTTCCATAAATTCGATGCTCACATAGTTTCTGTACATACTGTAAATGGAAAAATATTTAAGATTTTTCCTATATAATTTGTCACATTTTTACTTAAAATCATTGTTAAAACTAATTTATTGTTTAAGAAATTAATGGAATATGTTCAAATATGAAATTAGGATTTATTATATAGTTTTCATGCATAAAACGACTTATTTTATATTAAATTGAGCATATTATATTTTTAAGGCATAAAGTGGGCCATTGATGGTTAAATTAAATAATAAAATATAAAATTATATTTAATAACTCATTTTAAAATATTTCATTAATAGTTTGGGCTTTAATTAATTAATTAAATTGGATAAATTTTATTCTTTGGTCCTCTAATTTATTGATTTATTTTGGACAGTTCTGATAACTTTGTTGGATTACAAAACCGTCCAAATTGGAGACCAAGTCAACTAAATTTTTAGCTACACTTGGCTGTCCACATAAACCACTTTTTGGTTTAATTGCACAAGGGTCCTTGCAATGTTGAAGAAATTAGAGATTTGCCTGAAGATTTGCACTTGACTGAGTCTCATTCCTGAGTTGTTGTGGCGCTTAAATTGAGCAAAAATAAAGCAAAAATCAACTCAATTTCCTCAATTCATGGCTGGCCACCCATTGAAGATGCTTGAAGAGATGAAACCACCTATTTTTAGCAAACTATCCTCCTCCCTTCACCTATAAATATGACCCTTTATTCCCTCATTAATCATCCCTCATCCCTCATCATTCGTCATTCTCTCTTCTCTCCAATTTCTCTTAGCCTTTTCCATTCATCATGCCTAGCATCATCTCTTCATAGAGATTTTAGCTATTAAGCCTCTTAAAGAGCCCTTGGTTAGCCACCTTGGAGAGCCATCAGTGAAGGAGCAAAGCGAAGGAAGCAAAGGAGCCTCGTCAGTCAGAGTCTTGGGTGACAGCCACTTTGAACTGGGTTTAATCTTTCCTTTCTTTGATTTAATCTGAAAATATTTGCTATGTGTTCTTTATTCTTGTTTACAACAATGTTAGCTTAATTTTATTTAAGCTAGGATGATTATTTTGATTAAATTATATTTATTTGATTCATGCTTATAATGTTTGTGCCTCAATCGATCATATTTTCAATTAAAATCAAGTTTGTATTTCATTCACATGTGATTGAAATGCACCTAAATTAGCTGAGCGATCCTAACCAGATGATGACTAATGGACGCATAATTGAAATGTGCATGCTCAATTTAGATCCTAATCCGATTAAATTATAGGTTGCATAACAACTCTAACCAAGCTCTGTTATCTGCATAGTTTTTAGATTTGTGTGATTAAACTGTTTCAAACTTAACATGTCCCTGTTACCTCACATGAATACTAAGAAACCCTTAGTAAATAAGGATCAGTAAAATGCATATTTACTAAGTAAAGGATTCCGAAAGGACCTAATGTGGTTTCCAAACTAATGAAAGTTCGAGTTTCATGGAATGTTTTTCCGAATGTTATTAAGCATGTTGATAATAAATTGAATTTAATTAAAGTATTTGTCCTAGTTTATTTATGTTATAATTTTTGTAAATTGTGTTTAATTTTACTAAAATCTATTTCATTCATATAGTTTGCATACTTAGGATAATTTACATTAGGGATAATTGCATTTAGTTTAATTTATTTTAATCATCACTTCTCAACTATATTATGTTTTTATTTACCAAATTGTTAATATAATTTTACAAATTAGGTGACTTAGCACAAATACAATCCCTGTGGAGACGGCAACTTGATACTTACTTATTACTTGATAACGACTATATACACTTGCACAAACCTACGCGTTACACATACCTGTACTGTTACGTATCTATTCTCACCATTTCATATATTTGATATCTCGTTGAACCATTAGGAATAATATTAGACACCTGGGAATCTTGCACAATAAGTTCCAATAAAAATATAGCCGAAGCTATCTCAATAATCTTGCACCCGAAGTGCCAATATATATGTAGCTGAAGCTATCTCAATACCTACCTCTAATGACATGTCATTCGTATCCGAATCTATTCCTAAGGTTCATCCGGGATTTTTGATGCCGAATCATCATCGAATATATCTGAAATGTCGTATTTCACAATTTATTCAATATTAAAGCATTTAAAACACAATAAAGATAATGCTTATTACATACGAACTTACTCAGACGTAAAAACGACAAATTAAGTCGATTAATCCGAAACTTTATTCTTTCCCTGATCTAAATCCATATTTCACCTTTTTTGATCTAAATATAATCAAAATTAACTTATTTAATAATCTCTCTATTCAATTTAATCCAAAAACACACATTAGAGCACTTTTACATTTTTACCCCTAACATTTCACATTTTTGCAATTTAGTCCTTATATCATAAAATCACAAATCATGTAATTCAACCACAACCCATGCTAGTCGGTTTTTAATTAGGTCCCTAGCAGCCCATATTTTTCATTTATTTCACATTTTAATCACAAAGTTTCCACATTTCACAATTTAATCCCTAATTTGCATTTTCACTAAAAATCACTTAACAAAACTTGTATAACTATCATCAAACATTCAAATCTATCATCAATCATTAAAGCTCATACATATTCATCAATGGAAACATCCTAAATCTTTAACAGTTTTGCAAACTAGTCCCTAGGCTAGCTAGACCTAGTTGCAACGATCCCGAAAACTAGAAATCATTAAAAATGGAGTAAAAAATGACTTACATGCACTAGGAGAAGTGAACGAATGATTCAAGTTATTCCCATGGCTTTTATTAGGTTAAAAATCAGTGGAGAAGATGAATGAAAGAATAAAATTTATTTTGTTTTATTAAATTTACCTTTAATTACCAATTTACCTATTAACCTTTAAAATTAATTCAAATTACAATAATGCCAAGCCATTAACATCCAGTATCTAATAAATGGACTAATTACCACTTAAGGACCTCTACTTTAAATTTCTATAGCTATTAGACACCTTTAGCTATTAGAACTCAGATTTTACACTTTATGCGATTTAGTTCTTTTTATCAAATTAAGCATTTAAATGATAAAATTTCTCAACGAAAATTTCACAAAATCACAATATTATGCTGTAAGTATTAAAATAATAATAAAATAATTATTTCAACATCAGATTTGTGGTTCCAAAACCACTGTTTCGATTTGACTAAAAATGGTTTATTACAATTCTCCCTCTAAGGAATTTTCGTCCCAAAAATCTTACCAGAAAAGAGGTTAGGGTATTGTTTTCTCATAGCTTCCTCGGGTGCCCACGTAGCTTCTTCAACACCATGCCATTGCCAAAGAACTTTCACTAAAGCCATGTTTTTATTTCTCAACTATTTAACCTCTCGAACTAAAATTCTAATCGGTTCTTCGCTATATGTAATATTAAGCTGAATTTCTATCTCATATGGAGAAATGATACCTGTGGATCTGATCGATACCGTAGTAACATCAACACATGAAATACATTGTGGATCTTTTCTAACGCTAATGGTAAAGCTAGCCAATATGCTACTGGTCATATTCTTTAGATAATCTCATACGGCCCGATGAATCGCAGACTCAGTTTGCCTTTACGACCAAATCGAAGAATTTTCTTGCACGGAGATACTTTCAGAAATACTTTGTCGTCAACATGAAATTCAATATCTTTACATTTCAAATCTGCGTATGATTTCTGTCAATCTGAAGTTGCTTTCAAACTGTCGCGAATTACTTTTACTTTCTCTGATCAAATCAACCCCGTGAATCTTTTTCTCACTAAACTTAGTCCAATACAATGGAATTTGGCATTTGCGACCATACAAAGCTTCATACGGTGCCATTTTTATGCTCGATTGAAAACTGTTATTGTACACGAATTCAACCAACAGTAAAATTTCTCCTAATTGCCTTCAAATTCTAAAACACAACAACGAAGCATATCTTTGAGAATCTAAATTACTCTCTCAGACTGACCATCAGTTTGCGGATGAAATGCTATACTAAAGTTGAACCTCATACCTAGAGCTTCTTGCAATTTCTTCCAAAATCGTGACGTAAACCTCGGATCTCTATCCGAAATGATCGAGACTAGTACCTGGTGTAATTTAACGATCTTAGAAATGTACAATTCAACCAAGTTATCAAGCGAATAGTCAGTACGTACTGGAATGAAATGTGTAGATCTCGTGAATTGGTCAACGACAACCCAAATATCATATTTCTTTTTTAGAGACAAGGGTAAACTCGATATGACATCCATCGTAACTCTATTCGATTTCCACTTAGGTATCATCACAGGCTGTATTAATCCCGAAGGTACTTGATGCTCGGCTTTTACTTGTTGACAAACTAAACATCTCGACACAAACTCTGAAATGTCTTGTTTCATGCTAGACCACCAATACAATTGTTTTAAATCATTGTACATTTTTGTACTCCTCCGATGAACAGATAGACAACCACTGTGTGCTTCATGCAGAATTTTCTGAATGAGTTAGGAATTCTTTGGCACGCATATTCTATTTTGGAACATTAAACAATCGTCGAATCTGATATTATAATCTGAATCACTAATCGACTCACATTGCACTATTTATCACACTTTTGAGCTTCACAAATCTGATGAAGAAATACCAGTTTAGCTTTCAACTTAGCTAGAATCGAACCATCATCAGAAAAGGTTAACTGAGTATTCATCGCTCCTAAAGCAAATAATGATTTTCTACTCAGAGCATCCGCAACTACATTCGCTTTCCCCGGATGATAATCAATCACCAACTCATAATCTTTCAACAGCTCAAGCCATCTTCGTTGTCACAAATTCAAACCTTTCTGAGTCATTATATATTTCAAGCTCTTATGATTGGTAAAGATGTGACACTTTTCACCGTATAAATGATGTCGCCAAATTTTTAATGAGCAAACAATAGTGATTAATTCCAAATTTTGCATCGGATAATTCTTTTCATGCGGTTTCAACAGTTTGGAAGCATATGCTATTACTTTTCCCTCTTGCATTAAAACACAACCCAAACCATTCAATGATGCGTCGCTGAAAATGACAAGCTCTTTACCTGACTCAGGTTAAACCAAAATTGGTGCCTCAGTTAACAATGTTTTCAACTGTTCAAAACTCTGCTGATATTTTTTGGACAACTCGAACTTTACATCTTTCTAAAGTAATCTGGTAATCGGTGTAGCAATCATCGAGAACCCTTTAACAGAACACTAATAGTAGCCAACTAATCCCAAAAGGCTTTTAACTTTGAATACATTTCTTGGTGGTTTCCAATCAACAACTGCGAAAGTCATGCTCGGATAAACTCGTATGCCTTCAGCTGAAGCAATATGTCCTAAAAATCTGACTTCTCGAAGCCAAAACTCACATTTGCTAAATTTAGCAAACACTTGCTTATCTCTCAAGGTTTGTAAGACAATCCTCAAATGCTCAGCATGTTCAGACTCATCTCGTGAATATATTAGAATGTTGTCAATGAATACAACAACAAATCTGTCTAAATACGGTCTAAAGATTTGATTCATCAAATCTATAAAAACAACAGGAGCATTAGTTAATCCAAAAGGAAGAACAAGAAATTCATAAAAAATGTACCTTGTTCTGAATGCAGTTTTTGGCACATCCAAATCCTTAACTCACAACTGATAATAACCAGACCGCAGATCAATTTTTGAAAACACTGCTGCTTCTTTCAACTGATCAAACAAATCAGCGATTCGTGGCAAAGGATACTTATTCTTTATCGTAACATTATTATGCTGACGATAATCAATACAAAGTCTCATTGATCCTTCTTTCTTCTTTACAAACAACATTGGCACACCCCAGGGCGAAAAACTAGATCATGCAAAACCTCTATCTGTTAACTCTTGCAACTGAGCTTTCAACTTTTTCGGAGCCATTCTATATGGAGCTATAGATATTGGTGATGTTCCCGGTATTAATTCAATAGCAAACTTGACTTCTCTAATCGGTGGTAACCCCAGTAATTTTTCTGGAAACACATCTAGATACTCATGGACTACTAGTACTGATTCAATCATTGATTCAGACATTTTTGTATCTAGTACATAAGCAAGATAAGCTTCGCAACCTTTTCTCACATATCTCTGAGCTGACATAGACGAAATCACAATAGGTAATTTGCTTGATTCATCTTATTCAATTCGAAGGATTTCATTATTCTGAAATTTCAATTCAATAGCCTTTTGTCTGCAATTCATGACCACATCATGTAACGTCAACCAATCCATACCCCGAATTACATCAAACTTATTAAACAGAAGTAGCGTCAAATTAGCCGAAAAATAGTAACCCCAAATCATCAAAGGACAGTTCTTGCGAACTTTATCAACTAGAACATATTTGCCTAAGGGGTTCGACAATCTAACCACAAACTCGGTAGACTCAACTGGTAAACTCTTACTGAACATTAAATTCATGCAGATATATGAATGAGTCGATAAAGAATCAATCAATCCAATAACATTAGTGTCATAAAAAGAAAATGTACCGGTGATAACATCGGGTGACGACGCCTCTTCGCGAGCGTGAATCGCGTAAGCTCTCGCAGGTGCTCTAGCCTCGGATCTCACAACAGAGACCTTTTTTATTCCTCTACTACTAGTCATATTCCCTGCATTTCTTGGTGGCCTCCCTTTAGTGGCAGGATTACTCGGTCTTGAAGTTTGAAGATTGTCTTTCTCGAATAATTGAGGACAATCAGGAATAAAATGTTCTTGCGAACCGCATCTAAAACAGGCTTTATTATTATTATTATTCATCCAACAATCTCCAAAATTTCATTGGCCATACTGTTGACACTCGGGTTTATTGTTTCTCACACTGCCAACACTCGATACCGATGTAGCTTGTGTTTTAGGACTTGAGTGTTGCTTTCTACGATCTCTGTTTGGATACCCGATTGAAGCATTCGAACAAGTATACGAATCTCTTGATTTCTTTAATGATGGTTGATACGGTTTGCTCATCGATCTCTTTCTCGAATCTCTAGCCTCAAAATCAACCTTTCTCTTTTCGTTGCCAAGTTCTTCGGCTTTACAGGCTCTGTCAACTAGTACCACAAATTCTTTCAACTCTAGAATCTTGACTAGTAATCAGATGTCTTCATTCAACCCATCTTCAAATTGTTTACACATAATTTCCTCTATTGAAACACATTCCCGAGCATACTTAATGAGTCTCATGAATTCTCGCTCGTATTCTGTCACAAACATAGCCCTGTTTTAGTTCAAGAAATTCTTTGCGCTTTTGATCAATAAACCATTGACTGATGTGTTTCTTTCTAAACTCGGCTTGAAAGAATTCAAAGTTAACTCTTTCTCTCATAACCACAGACACCAAAACATTCCACCATTAATATGCAGTGTCCCCCAAAAGTGATACAACACATTTTAAGCACTCTACCTGTGTGCAAGAAAGTGCATCAAATACTCTAATAGTGTTTTCAGGCCAAAACTCAGCTCTCTCGGGATCGTCATCAACATTAGCTCTAAACTCTTCGGCTCCGTGTTTCCAAATCTTATCAACTGGAGGCTTATTCAGCCGTAGAAATTCCATGCCTTGAGGAATTACAGGATCTGGTCAGGGATTAGGTAAGGGTGGAGGTTGTTCAGCAGCCAGATTTTTTCGAACAAACTCTATAAACCACTCATTCATCATCTGGAAGAAGGCTTCTTTAACCTCTCCTTCTTGGCTACCCGATATGGGTCTAGACTCTGATTGTGCAACTCCATGAATGGAGGTGGGCGCATTACTTTCGACATCATCAACTATAGCTCGATTAAGATCCATTTACTATATGAAAACACATTTTAAATTGTTAGAACATATCACACTATCACAATTTATAATGTCATGTATAGCTAGACTTTCACATAAGCTACGTTAGTCCGAGAATCGAATAAACCATAGCTTTGATACCAATAAATGGAAAACCTCTCACCTATATTCAATGCCGGAATAAGGTTACGGAGAATTACTGTAACACCCCAATCCCGGCCCAGACGTTATGGCCGAATTTGGTGTGTCACATTGAAGTGTTTTACCAAAAACCTTGTTTTCATTGAAAACCCTTCCTTGAAAAAATATGAAACCTTAAAAAATTTATTAAACACTCTTTTCAATCACAAAACCTGTTTATAACATATTATTTTATGAAAACCTATGAAAACCTGTCATTTTGAAATTTAGTTGCGAAAACGTAGTATATAAAAAAAGCGAAGGTTTAAAAAATCCATGTTCAACTTCTCTTAATTACAACACACAAAATAATAATCCAAATAATAACAAAAAGGGAGCCTTATTACATTTCGGTCAGAAAATTACTTAATAAAATAAAGAACTTATATGCTTTTAAAAGAGAAACAAGTCCAAGTTGTCTTGCTAGCTGGCCACCCAGAGTCCCTCCGAACATCGTACCTTCTACTGAGCATCACCTGAAAATAAAATAAAAGAGGGGGTGAGTTTTCACAAACTCAGAGTGTACAACCCTTGACGAGCAACAATCATTCAATATTCACCATACATCAAACATGCGATGCAATGCAGTACAATCCCATCCCAATAATCTATCCGCTACACACCAGCTCCGTCCCCCGATACACATCATGTGGGGATATAAATATCGACCCACCTAACCAATACACATTCTTGGTAGCCCGGTTGCAGAACCACCTTCATTTATACATTGGGCTTAAAAGCCGTCGGTAGATCCACGATTATCAAGCAACCATGCGATCCTCATATACTTCCTCCGTTCCATATTTCCCAACCCATATGCAACCTAAGCAGAATATCATATGTATGTAGCAGATATACATGTCATATCCATAAAACTTACATTCAACACATAGGGGTATTTTGAGTTATCTTTGTCCTTAAGGGCATTTCGGTAATTTCCTATTATTATAGTTTTCACTTACCTTGGCTCGGTAACAAATCCCGTGAGCTAAGATGAACGAATACTATGCACCAAGTACGATTCCAAAGAAGAGGAGGTGAGTTATTAAGACCACTTAAGTACTAAGCTCTCCTTAGATCGAATCCTAGACATGCATATACCCGTTGTCACACCTTAACCCTATGACTTGTCCATGGTCACAATGTATTAATTAAGTTTTATGTAGTTATCATATACTAAGCCCAAAACCCCTACATACATGCATATGGCCCACTTGGCCCAATCTCTTTCATATGGCCCATCAGGTTCAATTCACATTCTCATGGCCCATTGATCGCGTGATTTCGTGATAGGTTTTAAATATTTATGATTAATCATTCTTGAAACTTACTATTATCACGATGTAGGCAAGTGTACCTATCGAACAGTAGTATAGTTTTAGGAAGACTGGATTGTCGAACCCAAAGGAACTAAAATTACTAGAATGACTGTCTTCTTATTATCTAGCCTAAGAATAAAGAGGTTTTTGTTTTAAATAACTAATTATCTAAACTAAGAATTCACAGAGAATGGAATTGGGGAATTGCTTTTGGGAAAATCGATTGAATTAAGACAATACCTAAGGAAAAATCCACCTAGACTGTACTTGTTATTCTGGCTCCGAATCGAAAGATTTATTCATTTAACTTACTCTGTAGAGATCCCTAAGTTATATTATTATCCCTACTCAAGACTAATAACGTCTAAACCCTAGATTGAATAATTGAGACCTTTCTCTAATTAACACCCTAGGGTTGCATTAACTCAATCTATGGATCCCCTTATTAGGTTTTACCATAATCTGGCAAAATCTTGTCACCCTATGTCTAGGCGCGCAATCAACTCCGTTTAATTTTGATAAATGTACTCTTTAGACAGGGTTTATTCCTGCTCTAAATAAGAGCTTATCTTGAATCAGTATCCTGGGATATCAAAACAAGAATTAAGAACAAAGAACAAGTTAAATATTTATCATACAATTCAAAAAATAATAACAAGATTCGTCTTAGGTTTCATTCCCCTTAGGTATTTAGGGGTTTTAGTTCATAACTAAATAAGAAAACATCTCAGAATAATAGGAATACAAAACATAAAGAAAACCCAAAACTCCTGAAGAGGAAATTGAGGAGAGATCTTCAGTCTTGATGGTGAATCCGGCTTCTGAGATGGATCAATCGGCTTCCTTGGAGTAATTCCTTACTCCCTATTTTGTGCCTCCCTTTTCTTCCTCCTCTAGGGTGTATTTATAAGCTTTGGAATGCCTAAAAGCCCTCAAAATTAGCCTTTTCCGAATTGGACTCAACTTGGGCTCGGGTGGGACACACCCGTGTGAATCGTGCTTCGAAACTGCCAAATTGACACGGCCGTGTTGATTTAGTACTTTGGCCTATTTTCTCCGTTTTTTGTCCCGTTTCTTGTTCCTTTTGCTCTCCTATGCTCTCCTAAGTATAAAAAATGAAATTAAAGCATTAGGAGCATCGAATTCACCAATTTTTATGGAAAATCATCCATAAAATGCGTTAAGCATGAGGTAAAAATATGTATAATTTACGGTTTATCAAATATCCCCACACTTAAGCATTTGCTTGTCCTCAAGCAAAATTCTCAACTCATAATCAAAATAAATTCTTCTCAACATATAATTTCTATCAATAATATCTCAAAATAATCCATAGGTAATCATACATTGAGAATTCAACTAAAAGAACATAAAAGTTTCAAACATTCCAAGTTGAGTATTTAATCATGCAAACATAGGTGTCTCCCCTCATCTAAGTAATTACCTTTGATTCAGAATATCACAGAGTTTCACATCCTCACTAAAGATTCACTCAAATCACTCGAGGTGTTTAAGGACAATAAATGAAGCACTCAATAGTCAATAATGAAAAGTCATTACCATAGGCTTGCATAAAAATCAAATCTCTACCACTATAATTTAAGATGATACATCAATCAAAAAGTCTTTAGACGGTCGTAATGAGGCTTGGTTAGGGGGTGTGGTCACAAGCTGAAAGAAATGGTTAGAGTCTAGATTGAATTGAAAAATTTCCTAACTAGAAAAAGAGTTAATCATCACTTGCGTACAACAAAGCTTTTCTCAGAATATGGAATTTAAATACTGAAGCTTACAAAGTATACATGTTTTTTTTTAACATAGACTAACTATTAAGAATAAGGCATAGCTAAATAATTTATTCAACTCAAATCTAGACAAAAATAGGAATTAATTTAGGGGATTTCAACAATAATGGGTTAAGGGTTAATATTAAGGGTAATACAAGAAATGGCTTGTTAGGCTCAAGGGTGTTTACTAGGGGTTAATCGTGGAGGTAGGCTTTTCACGGCATGAGTCGGTTAATCCTAAGTGCCTTAATCATTTTGACATATCAAATCAAATGGTGTGGTCTCGACATGCATAATCAAGCAAGTTCTAGAATAACAGTTCAATAATGACGTACTCAAAGCAATAATAAAAGTGAACATGAAAGAATTAAGAGATGCTCAAAAGGCTAAAAAATCTCACAAAAATTACGGCTTTTTGATGTTTAAAACTTGTGAATTCTACCTCAAAGTAATACCTAAACTTTGGGGAAACAACCTAAGATTCTAAATTCTTAAAAATCAACTTATCATGCTTGATTCTCTAATGTCTTAAAGTGTAAACAATCAATGCATAAATTCCTATGTTTTAATTCAAGATATATCAATTAAAATCATAAATCAATCAAAATTTATCCTAAATATGATATGAGAGCTTTTCAAGAGAACAACACAGTCATTCAGGGATTTTTCTGATAATGAAATAAATACCCCCCACACTTAAGATGTACATTGCCCTCAATGTACAAAGATAGATATTAGAATATAAAAATAAAATAGGGAGAGAAGTGAAACTTCCTGTATGATGAATTCCTCGAACTGGAGTTTTGGAGAGTAATCAGTTCGAGAGTGGAGGAGGATACCCCGACGGTCGTAGAAGTTCATTAGTCTATAAGTCCTGTGCCAAAAGAATATGATATCTAGTGGTAGCTATGGTCGTGGTCGATCAAGACATGGTAGTCGTGGAGAACCTTTCCTGGTGGAGTGTTTAGTTTTTGTGCGATGATGAGCTTAAGAGCTCTATATAACTGTGATAAAATCAGGAACTTTTTAGGGGATATTAGGAAGAATAATTACTCATAAAGATATAACCGAAATTGATAATTAAAAATAAAATTCTAAAATCTAATAAAAATAAAAGGTAGTTTTAATAAAAATTAAAAACATAAAATAATAAATAAATGTTTTTAAACATCTTCATCGCTGGATGGTTCGTGAGGTGGGTCTAGCGATGAGATGTGGAGGTGCTGACAAATCTGCTGTAGAGTAACATCAATGTTGTCAAATCGTTGAAAACATTGCTGCTCGAATCGAGTGAGGCACTCAGAGATGTCAGCATATGAAGCTGCCGCATGACCTGGACGAGAGGGTGGTGGTGGCTGAGTCGGTGGGTCCTCGTGCTGTGGAAGGACATCATCAGGAATGTCCTAGTAGGCCTCCTCCTCGGTAGATTGGGCGAGACAATATTGGGGAGGGTAGGTTCCTCGGTGCTTTTCGATCATCCTCATGCTAAGCATGCTCGAGATGCCTTGTGGAGACATTTGGCCAATGCGGGTTAAGGATGATTCTTAGGCCGTGGTGTCAAGGAGCCTGAAGTGTCGAGCCAATCGAGTAACATAGGGGCCAATGGAGATGAGCCCCTTTCTATGCCGCTCCGTGTGGTGCTGAGTCGCGAGGGCAATGAAATAGGCAAGGTCGATGATGTGCCCGTGTGACATACACCATAAAAAGTAGGCATCATGAGTGTTGACGACGCCAGTGTTCTCTCGTCTCCCTGTAATCGTGCGAGCCAAAATGGCGTGTAGGTACCTCAGAGATGGAGGGAGAGCCGATGCCTTAGAGTGGCTAGGATTGTAGGTGGCCCCACCTGGTACTAGTGCGTCCCAGCTCCGTGAAGGAGAATGATGAATATGGCGGTTGAGAGTATCTAAGTTATTCTCCTCCATGAATTCCTCCGTATATAAGCCCAGTGCCGTTCTGAATTCTAGGACACTGAGTTGGCAGACTAATCCGCCTAGGCGAAATTGGACCGTGCTAGGATCATCATAGTTCGTCATTACGGTCTGAAGATAGAGCGTTGAGCATCGCTCTATCGTATCTCGAGGTATGTTGGTTCGATGATCCTAAAGAACAACTCTCAAGGGTCGGTGGTTAGGAGGGCCCGAATCGCATCAGCCAACTGAACTTATTCTACGGCAGCCCAGTCGATGCAACAGTCCACAATTAAAGGTTAGGCCTGAAGGATTTGGAAAAGTTCTTCTTGAGTCCCTCGGAGGAATTATAGGAGAGGGTGATGAATCTTAGTGGTTGGACCAGCAAAAGATGACGCTTTATTCGTCTTCTTCGAAGCAGGTACGATGCCCTTTTTACAACGTAAAGACGACATGGTACCTGCAATCAAAATCACCACGTGGCAAGGAGGGCATGTGGATTCGCAGTGGCTAGGGTTAGGGTTTTTGGGTGAAGAATACAATGAATAGTGTAGCCTATTTATAGATTTTGGGGCACACGGCTAGGCAACACGCCCGTGTTCCCTAATTTCAGCCAGTGTGATTCGCAAATTTTGAATTTGGGCGCGTCTGACATTTAGTACACGCCCGTGTTCCTTGGGCGTGTGGGTTCACACGACCATGTTGCACGGCCGTGTCTGGCATTGTTTGCTTCTCCCATGCCCGTGTATGAAGGCCGATGCCCGTTTCAATCTAACAGGTTCAACTACGGGTGCCAGACACGAGCATGTCGCATGCCCGTGCTGTTTTAATAGGTTCACCCATGGTTCTTCCACACGGGCCTACCGCACGCCCGTGTTGTTTTCGTAGGTTTGACCATGGCCATGCGTACGACCGTGGCGTTTTATCGCATCTCGTGTTTGGGGAAATTGTTGCCCTATTTTCACACGGCCCTAAGCACGCCCGTGTGCTTGGCCGTGTTTCTGTGGAAAACCTGTATTCAAGTGTTCTATTAGTAGGTTAGAGGTTGAAGACTAAATTTTAAAGAATTAACATAGTTAGTGCTCGGGTTGCCTTCCGAGAAGCTCTTATTTATAGTCTAAGCTCGACTTACCTCTCCATTGAATGAACATGGTGGTTTGAGGAGTTTATACTCCTCATTCCTGCTATTAATCTCATCAAAAATAAGGTTTTAGACGGGTGTTGTTTACCTTAAAGGTGCCGAACTTGGGGTGACTTACCTCAACTGTACCGAATGGAAAAATACTAAGTACCGTAAGAGGGATTTCTTCATTCGGTGTAGTAGTGACAATGTGAGGATCGGCGACATCTAATAAGACTTTATCTCCAACCTTAAGTTGATTTGGAAAGGTATTAAGCTCGTTCTGTCGTAGATTTGGTTTGTCAGGTGTTCTCGGTTTATGCGTTCGCCATTCATCTAGCTTCTCAATTTGTAGCCTTCAGTCTTCAGGAAAGGGTCCTCACTATTGCTTGAAAATAGTTCATGTACTTTCTTCAAACTCATTTCCTATAAAGAAGGTTGCACCAAACTGTCAGTTTTAGTAGAATGGTTTAGACGATCACCTTTAATTTCCATTGTGTTGCCAGAATTACGAGCTTGAAGGGTGATTGTTTCGTCTCCCACACAGAGTGTGAGTTCACCTGTGCCAACATCAATAAATTTTTTATCAGTTGCTAAAAAGGGCCTTCTTAGAATTAAAGGAGTGTTGCTATCCTCCTCTATGTCTAGAACAATGAAGTCAACGAGAAATATAAATTTATCGATTTTAACTAGTACATCTTCAATAATAACCCCTAGGAAATCTTATTGTTTTATCTGCTAATTGAATGCTCATCCTAGTCTGTTTGGGTTTCCCAAGACCTAATTGCTTAAACATTTTGTAAGGCATGACGTTGATACTAGCCCCTAAATTAGCTAACACATTATTAACATCTAAACTACCAATTAAGCAAGGAGTAGTAAAACTCTCTGGATCTTTTAGTTTGTTGGGTAGTTTATTTTGGAGAATAGCTGAGGAAACTGCGTTTAGCTCCACATGCGACGCCTTGTCCAACTTCCGCTTATTTGTTAAAAGCTTCTTTAAAAATTTCATTGCGTTTGGCATCTGCGATAGAGTTTCAATAAACTATAAGTTAATGTGTAATTTTTTAAGAGTTTAAGGAATTTTCCAAATTATTCATCCGCGTTGGGGTATGGCACACGAGGTTTATATTCGACATGAACTGTTTTGTTTTTATTGTGATCTACCTCACCTTGACCTTTGCTTACCACAGTTTCTTGCCTCGGTTCTGACTCAGGCTCAACAACTCCTTCATCTTGAACATTAATCGTGTTGAGCTGTTCCCTTGGGAAAGGTTCGGTATTACTTGGCAAATTACCTTGTGGTCATTCAGAGATTAATTTGGAAAGTTGGCCTATCTGAGTTTCAAGCCCTTGGATCGACGCTTGTTGATTTTTAAGTGCTGTCTCGGTATTCTGGAAATGAGTTTCTGACACTGATATAAACTTGGAGAGCATCTCTTCAAGGTTCAGCTTCTTTTTCTTTTGGTAGGGTGGTTGTGGTTGCGGTCTTTAATTTCCTTTACCGCCCCACGAGAAATTGGGGTGGTTCCTCCAACCTGCATTGTAAGTGTTACAATATGGATTGTTTTGAGGTCAAGGACTATTACCCATGTAATTTAATTGCTCGTTATCCATGTTGTGGCCATAGGGTTGGTATTCTGAATAACTTGTTCCACCTCTACTTGCTTCGCACTATATTATTGGGTGAACCTGTGAAGAGTTAAGAAAACCATCAATTTTCTTATTCAAGAGTTCTACCTGATTAGAGAGCATGGTGACCAAATTGACATTATAAACACCGGCTATTTTCGTTAGCTTTGTCCTCATGACTTGCCATTGATAGTTATTCAGTGACATATCCTCTATAAACTCATAAGCATCTTCAGGTGTTTTATTATTGATGGTTCTGCCAGTACATCAACCATTTGTCGAGTCGAAGGATTCAGGCCATTATGGAATGTTTGAACCTAAAGCCAAAGCGGTAACCCATGGTGGGGGCACCTTCTCAGTAAGTCTTTGTATCTCTCCCATGCATTGTAGAGTGTTTCTAAATCCATCTATACAAAAGAAGAGAAATCATTACGTAATTTAGGCGTTTTAGCCGGCGGAAAATATTTTAAAAGAAATTTTTCGGTCATTTGTTCCCAAGTAGTGATTGACCTCGTGGTAACTAGTTCAACCACTGTTTAGCTTTGTTCCTCAATAAAAAGGGAAATAATTGAAGACGTATGGCATCATCAGAAACGCCATTGATTTTAAATGTATCGCATAGTTCCAAGAAGTTTGCTAAGTGAGCGTTGGGTTCCTCATCCTGCAAACCATCAAACTGAACAAATTACTGTATCATTTGAATAGTGTTAGGTTTTAGTTCAAAAATATTTGCAGCTACAACATGTCTAACTATGCTCGATTCAGTTCTTATTAAAGAAGGTTTAGCATAATCATACATAGTGCGTGGAGCAGGATTTTGATTAACCGCAATTGTAGGAGGTAGCTGATTATCTTGGTTTTCAGCCATCTCTTTGGTTAGGGTTTGAGTATCGTCCTCTTGCTCGTTCTCTGTTTATCTTAAGCTTCGCCTTATTTCTCTTTGGTTTCTGCAAACTATGTGATCGATTTTTTTGTCAAAAAGTAGTGGTCCTGACGGGTTTCTTCTAGTCATAAACTATAAAAACATGCACGAGAAGGGAAAAGTAAATTAATAAGTAATAATAACTATAAAATTAAATTAAATTGCAAGAAAAATAAATGGCTAAAGTAATAAAAATTGAGCGTTCTTAATATCTTAGTTCCCCAACAATGGCGCCAAAAACTTGATCGCGTGATTTCGTGATAGGTTTTAAATATTTATGATTAATCGTTCTTGAAACTAACTATTATCACGATGTAGGCAAGTGTACCTATCGAACAGTAGTATAGTTTTAGCAAGACCGGGTTGTCGAACCCAAAGGAACTAAAAGTACTAGTAATGACTGTCTTCTTATTATCTAGCCTAAGAATAAATAGGTTTTTGTTTTAACTAACTAATTATCTAAACTAAGAATTCACAGAGAATGGAATTGGGGAATTGTTTTTGGGAAAATCGATTGAATTAAGACAATACCTAAGGAAAAATCCACCTAGCCTGTACTTGTTATTCTGGCTCTGAATCGGACGATTTATTCATTTAACTTGTTCCGTAGAGATCCCTAAGTTATGTTATTATCCCTATTCAAGACTAATAACGTCTAATCCCTAGATTGAATAATTGAGACCTTTCTCTAATTAACACCCTAGGGTTGCATTAACTCGATCTATGGATCCCCTTATTAGGTTTCACCCTAATCCGGCAAAATCTTGTCACCCTATATCTAGGCGCGCAATAAACTCCGTTTAATTTTGACAAATGTACTCTTTAGACAGGGTCTATTCCTGCTCTGAATAAGACCTTATCTTGAATCAGTATCCTGGGATATCAAAACAAGAATTAAGAACACATAGTTAAGAACAAGTTAAATATTTATCATACAATTCAGAAAATAATAACACGATTCATTTTAAGTTTCATTCCCCTTAGGTATTTAGGGGTTTTAGTTCATAACTAAATAAGAAAACATCTTAGAATAATAAAGAATACAAAACATAAAGAAAACCCAAAACTCCTGAAGAGGAAATTGAGGAGAGATCTTCAGTCTTGACGGTGAATCCGACTTCTGAGATGGATCAATCGACTTCCTTGGAGTAATTCCTTACTCCCTATTTTGTGCCTCTCTTTTCTTCCTCCTCTAGGGTGTATTTATAGGCTTTGGAATGCCTAAGAGCCCTCAAAATTAGCCTTTTCCAAATTGGACTCAACTTGGGCTCGGCTAAGAGCCCTCAAAATTAGCCTTTTTCCAAATTGGACTCAACTTGGGCTCGGCAGGGACACGCCTGTGTGAATCGTGCTTCAATATTGCCAAATTTACACGGCCGTGTGGTCTGCCGGTGTGAGGAAGTCCAGGCCGTGTTGATTTTGTACTTTGGCCCATTTTCTCCGTTTTTGGCCCGTTTCTCGTTCCTTTTGCTCTCCTGTGCTCTCCTAAGTATTAAACATTAAATTAAAGCATTACGAGCATCGAATTCACCAATTTTTATGGAAAATCATCCATAGAATGCATTAAGCATGAGGTAAAAATATGTATAAATTATGGTTTATCACCCACCAGGCCCAATTCACATTTATATGGCCCATTAGGCCTAAATCACATGCATATTCGTGCTCACATAAAATTTTCTATCACATAGAATCAATTTTCACCTTTTGCCTATTATGGGCCTGACAGCACATCGGGCCAATTTAGCCCATTCCGGCCCATTTGGCCAATTCGTAACCCAAGTCCACAGAATAACCCGTGGGCCTTAGGCAACCTATTGGTTCCCTCCTCACGAGTGTTCGCGCACTCTCAAGACTACCGTAGCCCAACTTTCGACTTTTCGGCAATTCAGCTTTTGCCGATTCATTGTGTGTGTGCAGTGTATGTACACACCTAGTAAGCAAACGTGCTGCGATTCCCTTAGTCACCAACCTACAAATGATATCATCCTACAATTAATTGCATGCTTAATACATATTTTTACTAAAATCAAAACCTCACCTTTCACCCTAGCTTGTGCGACAAGTACAACAACCCCTTCTTTAATCACTAACCACGATCAACTCCTAGATCTGCATCAATCTTAACCGTTAAAACCAGATTAATAGGTGACTCGTATCCAACACAAGTCCCCTTACCTTAATGATGACCATTCGGCCAACCAAGATTAAGAGGACTTACCAAAGTCTCTTACCTAAAGAGCAAATTGGCAGGGATCCAACAACTAAAATTCAATACCTATTCCTATCCAAAAACCGATTAGAAGAAGTAAGGAACAATAATTGATACCTTAGCAAAAAATCACTAGGAGAGCAACACTTACACTAGATTCGGTCAAAGAGTATTCGGCCCTTGGAAGATTCGGTTTCCAAACTTAGTATGATGAACAAGGTTTATCTGGCACCAATGGAATCAAGAAGAAATCGGCTAACTAAACTTAGTATGATGAACAAGGTTTATCTGGCACCAAGGGAATCAAGAAGAAGTCGGCTAACTAACAATGGATCAAAGACTTGAGCAAAGGAAGAATAGAGAATCGACACAAGAAAAGAAAGAAGGAAACAAGAGTTTTCGACTTTTTGGATCTTGAAGAGAATAGGGTTTTCAGTAGCAAGGTGAAAAAAGATTTTGGCTTTAGCCTAATACCCTGCATTCGACACCTATTTATAACCCTTATGGCCGAATTCCTAAAGCCCAAGTTCCCATTTCGGCTCCACTTGCTCCTCACTTCTCATCTTCTCGTTTTCTCCCTAATAACCCCTTAATTATTTCCTCAAATTTCTCTTTTGATCACTCCTCTTGGACTCCATCTTCACGCCACTTCTATCCTTTTAGAAGGCCAAAATTAAACTTCTAAAAATACTAAACTAGGATTTGAACCTTGGATCTCCTTGCTAGCCACTAACGCCACCTCGCTACACTCTAAGTGGCGTCACTTAGCCACTCTTCCACAAGGCTTTTTGATGCCAATTTTTTTCCTATCTTTATGTAAAAGCCCAACTACTTGCCAACAAGGTCCTTTTAATTATTAAACTATAATTTCATTTACCCCTAGGTTCGAACTCAAACCTTAATTAAGACCTACTATAATTATCACTTGGCTAGGAATATAAAACACAAATTTTATCAAAACCGAAAACAAAAATGTTCATGATTTCGGGATTTTTGGGTTTCGGGATTTTTGGGGCGTTACAATTACCGAACTTACTATACAATTAAACATTCATTTAACATACATTTTCAAATTTCAGGCAATCATCATTCAAACTCAATCACGTTGTCCCTAATACGAGCCTACGAGGCCCTAAACATGCTTTAGAAATGGTTCGAGACTAAACCGATAGCTCAATAAATTTTTGAAATAGTTAGAAAAATTTCCAAAATATAGAGGACACACGCCCCATGTGGCCCGACCGTGTGTCTTACACTGCCAAAGACACGCCCATGTCACAAGCCGTGTGGACATTCAAAATAGGATCACATGGCCGTGTTCCAGCTCGTGTTTGACCCCGTGTAACTCTCTAACTTGGGTTCACGGCCAACACACACGCCAGTGTGCCAGGCCGTGTGCTAGGTCATGTCAAACCTATAGGGTATACTGACTTATGCCACACGGACAAGTCATACGCCTATGTGCTGGACTGTATGAAGCATACTGACTTGATTTTAATTTCCACAACAGGGGACACACGGCCGTGTAACCTGACCGTGTGTCACACACGGCTGAGACACACACCCGTGTGGACAAAAATAGGCTATTTACCAAGCCATTTTGCCACCCAATTTGCATGTACATACACCAATCTCAAATGGCACAATTCATGTCATAAAATAGATATTCAACCAACCTCAATAAAGCATATTCCATACCATTTAAATACCAACAATACAAGACACACAAATACCATATTATGGCATTCAATTTCATACCAAAACTCATAATCTCAAATCATCAATATGATCATTTTCAAGCATGCATTATTTTATCTAAATTTACCATCATACCAAATTTAAAACTCAACCATTTGCTATCCATAATACCTATTATCAACAAGTCATATAACCATATTCAAACACATAATAAGTGTCATATGCACAACTATATACATAATAAAACCAACCAAGTTAAGCCAACTTTCATGGCTATATACAAAACCAAATATTAAACATTTACAAGCCAACTCAAATGGCTAATTCATAGTTAACACATATGTACCAAAATGACCAAACTCCTATACATGCCATATACTCAAAATACTTAAGTTCAAAAGTACCAAAGTGATAGTAGGATAGTCTGATGAAGTCTCCAACGATCCCTGAATCTGAGATAGCTTTGAAATCACAATAAAACACAGCAAAACAAATGATGTAAGCTATAAAGCTTAGTAAGCTCGTATGAATTAGTAAGCAAACTCGCCATTTATTCACAATCAAATAGTATAAACATTATATGCTACAAAACATTCAAATCAAAATGTTAACTTGTATTCAATCACAATTATAACCATGAACTTATAACTTCCATAAATTCGATGCTCACATAGTTTCTGTACATACCTGTACAGTTACGTATCTATTCTCACCATTTCATATCTTTGACATACCCGTTAAACCATTTGGAATAATATCGGGTACCTGAGAATCTCGCACA
Source organism: Gossypium hirsutum (assembly GCF_007990345.1). Taxonomy (NCBI): domain Eukaryota; kingdom Viridiplantae; phylum Streptophyta; class Magnoliopsida; order Malvales; family Malvaceae; genus Gossypium; species Gossypium hirsutum. The sequence goes on along the minus strand of NC_053430.1, from coordinate 79,749,964 downwards.
ATAAGTGCCAATAAAAATATAGCCGAAAATATCTCAATAATCTTGCACCTGAAGTGCCAATATATATAGCTGAAGGTATCTCGATAATGCACACGAAGTGCCAATACATAGCCGAAGCTATCTCAATAACTTCCCCTAATGACATGTCATTCATATCCTAATCTATTCCTAAGGTTCAACCGGGATTTCCAATGCCGAATCATCATCGAATATATTCGCAATGTTGTATTTCAAAATTTATTCAATATTAAAGGATTTAAAACACAATAAAGATAATGCTTATTACATACGAATTTACCTTGGATGTAAAAATGATGAATTAATTCGATTAATCGGAAACTTTGTTCTTTCCTCGATCTAAATCCGTATTTCACCTTTCTTGATCTAAATATAATAAAAATTAACTTATTTAATAATCTCTCTATTCAATTTAATCCAAAAACACACATTAGGCCACTTTTACATTTTTACCCCTAACATTTCACATTTTTCAATTTAGTCCTTATATCATAAAATCACAAATTCATGTTATTCAACCACAACCCATGCTAGTAGATTTTCAATTAGGTCCCTAGAAGCCCATATTTTTCATTTATTTAACATTTTAGCCACAAAGTTTCCACATTTCATAATTTAATCCCTAATTTGCATTTTCACTAAAAATCACTTAACTTGTATAGCTATCATCAAACATTCAAAATCTATCATTAATCATGAAATCTCATACATATTCATCAATGGCAACATCCTAAAACTTTAAAAAATTTACAAATTAGTCCCTAGGCTAGCTATACCTAGTTGCAATGATCCTAAAAACATAGAAATTATTAAAAACCGAGTCAAATTAAAAACCGAGTCAAAAATGACTTACATGCACTAGGAGAAGTGGCCGAATACTTCAAGATATTCCCATGGCTTTTATTAGGTTAAAAATCGATGGAGAAAATGAATGAAAGAATAAAATTTCTTTTGTTTTATCAAATTTACCTTCAATTACCAATTTACACTATTAACCTTTAAAATTAATTCAAATTACAATAATGCCAAGCCATTAACACCCACTATCTAATAAATGGGCTAATTACCACTTAATGACCTCCACTTTAAATTTCTATAGCTATTAGACACCTTAGCTATTAGAACTCAAAATTTTCACTTTATACGATTTAGTCCTTTTTATCAAATTGAGCATTTAAACGATAAAATTTCTCAACGAAAATTTCACACAATCAAAATATTATGCTATAAACATTAAAATAATAATAAAACAATTATTTCAACCTCAAATTTGTGGTTCCAAAACCACTGTTCTAATTTGACTAAAAATAGGCTGTTATAATCATGTTTTTTATGAATGCCCATCCAATCGTGCCTCTGCATATTACATGGGGAATTTTAATCATAGTGAGAACAATCCCTACTCCAAAAAATACAATCTAAGGTAGAAACAACATCCAAATTTTAGTTGGAGTAATCAGGGAATGGAAAATGCCAGCAATGTTAATCGATAGAATGTGGTTGGTGTACCCCTTGGATATAGTGAACAAATGTCGCAGGAAAATGTGCAACAAAGATTGTCATCTTCAACATCAACTATGGAAGCTCTATTAAATGAGTATATTGCTAAGAATGATGCAATTTTTCAGAGCTAGACAGCTTCCTTAAGAACTCTGGAAAATCAAGTGGGACAAATTGCCACTGCATTAAGTTCCAAACAGCAAGGAGCATTGCCTAGTGACACAGAAAGTTCTTGATCTCAAGGAAAGGAATAATGTAAGGCCATAACACTCTGGAGTGGCACTAAGCTTCCAGGAATTGTGATTGATGCCTTTATTGAGAAGAAAAGTTTGAAAGTTCTCGAAAGCACAACTTTCAAGTCAGTAGTGGAACAAACAAAAAAAAAGATGGGAGTAAATAGAAGCATATTCATCTTGCAAAGCCAATACAAATGCCATGGAAAATCAACCTCAAAAAATAAAAGGAAGGCCACCACAACCTTTTCCCCAGTGTTTCCAAAAGTCAAAAAAAGATGTTCAATTCAAGAAATTTCTAGAGGCCTTGAGGCAATCACACATCAACATACATTTGGTGGAAGCATTAAAACAAATGACTAACTATGTGAAATTCATGAAAGATATCCTATCCAAGAATATAAGGTTAGGGGAGTTCGAAATCGTTGCACTTACTGAAGGGTGTACAACAATGCTGAAGAACAAATTGCCACCAAAATTAAAAGATCTAGGGAGTTTCACTATGACCTGCTTGATTGGAAACCATTATATAGGAAAATCATTATGCGATTTAGGTACAAGTATGAATCTAATGCATATGTCTTTTTTTAGAAAACTTGGGATAGGAAAGGCAAGACCTATTACAGTCACACTACAATTAGTTGATAGATCATATGTCCATCTAGAAGATAAAATTGAAGATGTACCGGTAAGAGTTGACAAGTTCATCTTTCCAGCAGATTTTATTATTCTTTTGGAATGTGCAAAAGATATAGAGGTACTTATAATACTTGGACGAACTTTCATAGAAACTGGTAGAACATTAATTGATGTACAGAAAGGCAAGTTAACCATGAGAATTAATGATCAACAGTTGATATTTAATGTGTTTGATGCTTTAAAGTGTGTAGACCCAAATGAAGAATTCCATGCTATTGAATTTGTTGATGTTGTAATTCAGGAAGAATTTACAGGACATATGCACCACAATTTTGATGCAGAGTTTGTTGAATTAACTGAAACAGAATTGGCTAAAGAATCTAAAGAATGATGGAAATTCAGCAATCTGGAAATTGATTCAGGAGGAGATTTGAATTATTAGACTTATTAGATTGATATTTTAACCCTCGTCGCTCATCAATAAAAGATGCAATTACTAGAGGTCTTAAAAAATCCAAGAAAGCTTTAGGATGGTCAATTGTGAATATCAAAGGAATTAGATTAGAAATTTACATGTACAAAATAAAACTTGAAGATTGCCATGGCAAATCTATTGAATAGAAAAGGAGACTGAATCCTATCATGAAGGAAGTAGTTAAGAAGGAGATTATCAAATGGTTGGATGCTGGAACTGTATACCCTATTTCAAATGGTTCTTAGGTAAGCCCTGTTAAGTGTGTACCCAAGAAAGGAAGGGTCACTGTAGTTAGCAATGATAACAATGAACTCATTCCCATACGTACCGTCATAGGTTGGAGAGCTTGTATGGATTATCGAAAACTCAACAAAGCAATGAAGAATAACCATTTCCCTCTGCTTTTTATAGATCAGATGCGTTGGACAGACTAGTAGGGAAAGCCTTATACTATTTTTTAGATGGCTACTTAGGGTACAATCAAATTACCATATCTCCTACTGATCAATAAAAGACTATATTCACCTATCCTTATGGAACATTTTCTTTTAAAAGACTACCATTTGGGTTATGTAATGCCCTGGCAACCTTCTAGTGTTGTATGATGGTAATATTTTCCAATATGGTGGAGAAGTTCCTTAAAGTATTCATGGATGATTTCTCAGTGTTTGGTGACACTTTTGAAGATTGATTAAAAAATTTGGAGTTAGTAATTTTGTCGATGTCAAGAAACAAATCTGGTGCTGAATTTGGGAAAATGCGACTTCATGGTTTATGACGGCATTATTTTGGGCCACAAGATTTCACAACAAGGAATTGCCATCGACAAAGTAAAAATAGAAGTTATTGAAACGTTGCCACCACCTACTTCAGTGAAAAGAATTAGAAGCTTCCTGGGTTATGCTAGATTTTACCGTCACTTCATCAAAGATTTTTCTAAGATATCCAAACCTCTAGATCAATTGTTGGAGAAAAACAAACCATTTCATTTTAACGAGTTATGCTCAAAAACATTTGGAGAGTTAAAGGAGCGATTAATTATAGCACTTACAATCACTACACCAGATTGGACTCTACTATTCGAACTAATGTGTGATGCAAGTGACTTTGCTGTCGGAGCAGTGCTAGGGCAAAGAAAAGCCGAGATGTTTCATGTTATATATTATGCCACTCGCATGCTGATAGATTCACAACTAAACTACACCACCACGGAGAAAGAATTGTTACCAGTGGTGTTTGCGTTTGAAAAATTCAGAGCTTATTTAGTGGGCACCAAAGTCACAGTTTATACAAAGCATTATGCCATAAAATACTTGGTGCTGTAAAAAGAGGCCAAGCCTATACTCATTAGATAGATTTGTTGCTGCATGAATTTGATTTGAAAATCAAAGATAGGAAAGGCAATGAAAATCAAGTGGTCGATCACTTGTCACGACTGGAAGTAAGGAATAATTATGGTGATAGTCAAATGATTAAAGACAAATTCCCTGATGAGCAATTATTATTGGCTATGACATTGCCATGGTATGCTGATATTGTTAGCTTTCTAGTTAGGGGGTTGCTTCCACCTGTGCTCAATCATCAAGGACAAATGAAATTTCTTCACGATGTCAAGCAATATTATTGGGACGAGCCATTCCTATTTAAGCAATGTGTAGATCAAGTAATTTAGAGATATATTCCAGATAATGAAATTCAAAGTATCTTGTATCAATGTCATACCTTTTGACAGACATTTTGGAAGCATGCAAATTGCTACAAAGGTTCTACAATTTGGTTTCTATTGGCCCACCATGTTTAAAGATGCTCATGAATTCAGTCAAAGATGTGATTGCTGTCAAAGAACTGGTAACTTATCAAGGAGACATGAAATGCCGCTGCAAAATATTTTAGAGGTGGAATTATTTTATGTATGGGGAATTTATTTCATTAGTCTATTTCCACCATCCTGGGGAAAATCTATATTCTTGTCGCTGTGGATTACGTCTCTAAATGGGTTGAAGTTGTGGCTTTACCTACAAATGATGCCAAATTAGTTTTGAGATTCTTGCACACAAATATTTTTACCAGGTTTGGTACCCCTTGTGCCTTAATTAGTTATGAAGGTTCACATTTTGACTGGATATTAGTTGCTAATGCTTTGAACAGATATGAGGTTAAACATAAAATTGCCATGGCATACCACCCACAGACAAATGGACAAGCTAAAATTTTTGATAGAGAAATCAAGCAAATTTTGGAGAAACTTGTCAATCCCAACTATAAGGATTTTTCAGTGAGGTTGGATGAGGATTGATCAGTGAGGTTGGATGAAGCCTTGTGGGCTTATCGTACAGCTTTCAAGACACCGTTGGGAATGTCACCTTTCAAGCTTGTCTATGGTAAACAATGCCATTTGCCAGATGAGCTAGAATACAAAGCATTTTAGGCAATTAAGAAAGTAGACATGGACGGGGGTGTTACTGCCAATCATCGCTTATTGGAGCTGAATAAGATGGATGAATTTTGAGCTGAAGCTTATGAGAATGCGAGACTATAAAAAGAAAAGACAAAGTGCTGGCATGACAAGAAAATTTTGCCACGGTAATTTATACTTGGACAACAAGTCTTGCTCTTCAATTTCAGACTGAAACTATTTCCTGACAAATTAAACTCGAAATGGTATAGACCATTCGAAGTCGAGTGTATATACCCTCATAGAGCTGTCGATGTTAAAGATAGAAAAAAATGATCCACTTTCAAAGTCAATGGTCAACGTTTGAAACATTATTTTAGAGCTCCTATAATGCAACAAAAATTTCATTTCTCTTCAAAATACTTAGTAATTGTTATTTTGTAGAAATTTTCTTTATTTATTTTATTTTTACTTTTTCTTATTTCTTACCCAATAAATTTATTTAACTGTTTATTTTCTCTTGTTACAGGTTTTCCCTTGGACCAGAACACATACAAATTAAAGCCATTGGCCCAAATCCTTTTAATTCTCACAAATTTGCACTAATTCCATTTTTTCCCGCTAAATGTCAATTGTTTGCCTTGTCATCCTATAGTTAAGGCTCATCTTATCACAAACATCACAATTGCTTCTCTCCCACGTTTTAACCTAGCCGATTCAGTTTCTTCCAACATTTTCATCCTGCTTCATTTTTTTCTTTTACTCTCTGTTTCATTCATAACCGCAATAAAATCTAGCTTTTTTCATTCTCCAACTTTCTATTTCTCTTCAATGGCTTCCCAAATAGCTTCTCCTTCGACCTCTACCTCTTCATGCACCTTCTTCAGTAAACTTGTTGAAGAAAAATACCACAAAAATATTGCCAAACAACCATTTTGCATGGAAAAAGGATTCCTTTTTTAGGATGCTCCCTTCACGGGGTATACAGAGGCCATATCAGTAGTTTTTGAAAGCATGGGTGGGGGATCTTCTGTCTCCATTCTGATGATGTCTTCCCAGAGGTAGTGAAAAAGTTGTATGCCCGTGTTACTTCTCTTGAAAATGCATTTATATATGTACGTGGTGCATCAGTTTTACTTGATAAGGACTCCATCAATGCCCAGTTTGAAGGTCTTGATGAGCATTCTGACTTTGTGAAAGCAATGTCCTCAGAGTGTTTAGCCCAAGTTATCACTGCTGTTTGTGTGGAAAGTACACAATGGTCAATGTCAATAAATGACTATTACACCATTGACAGAGTCTTATTGAAGCCTTAATGCAAGATTTGGTACCATTTCTTAAAAACTCGTCTAATTCCTTCTACACATAATGCTACAATCTCTAAGGACCAATTATTGCTCCTCTACACCATAATAGTGGGCCGAAAGATTAATGTTGGTAAAATTATCTTTCGTGAGATTCATCATTATGCCTAAAAGAATGTTGGTACTTAAAATTTCCCCTCACTGATTACTTCACTATGCCAAAGAGTCAAGGTTCCCCTGTTATCAAATGAAGACCACCTTCTGAACAAAGGAGCTATTACTAAGATTATTGCACAGAAATTGGCTAACGAGGAAATGGTAAGAAAAACTAGTATACCTCTATTTTCTCCTCATATGACTACTTCTGCTGCCCCATCAACTTCTCACACTCAGTTTGAGTGGTGAATGATTGAAGCTATAAAGGGTTTGAAACAACAATTGTGTGTGTTGGAAAAGAATTAGAAAATGCTTGTCACTGACTTTGGCAAAACTTAAAAGGAGATGGCCATCTTTTGGGGATATGTCTGCCAATATGATGTTGCTATTTGTAAATAATTGCAAAAGAACTTCTTGCGCCCAATGCCACAATTTCTTATTTTTCCTAAGGAACTGTTATTGAATCCTAATGTAGAAGATGAAGAACCTACAACTGCTTCCACGCACAACCAAGAACTAGAGGGAGATGAAGCCAGGACAAAATTTGTCAACACTGAATCTGATGATGAGAAAATGGATACCACTCAGACTATTGCACTTGCATCATAATCTAAGGAACCTATTGTAACACCCCATTTACCTGTATTTGACGCTGGAACAAGATACGAGGCTTTACCGGACTTGCAATACAAGCATTCACACAATTTTGAGTCATAAATTTGCGTTCAAATTAAAACCATTTGCAATTAATCATAAAGTCCCTAATACGAGCCTACGAGGCCCAAAACATGCATTAGAAGTGGTCTGGGACTAAATCGAGAATTTCAGAAATTTTTACAAAACTTAAATTTTTTTTGCCCTAAACAGGGGTCACATGCCTGTGTAGTTTGTGACACGCCCGTGTGGGCTGGCCGTGTCGCTACACATGCTCGTGTCCCGACCCTGTGTAACTCTCTAACTTGTAATCCATGAACAAATTGAGGCCACATGGCCAAGTCACACGCCCGTGTGCTAGGCTGTGTGGAAAATTAATTTTCATAAAATAGGTGTAGACTTCACAAGGCCAAGACACATGCCCGTGCCTGGGGCCGTGTCATCAACACGGCTGAGTCACATGCTTGTGTATCTGCCCGTGTGCTCAACTCTGAGCATTCTGTTTCTCAAAATTTAGGTGTAGGAAACATACGGTCAGAACACATACCCATGGGGCAGACTGTGTGTCACACACGGCCTAGACACATGCCCGTGTTTCTACCCTTGTGGACAAAATAAAGGCTATTTACCAAGCCATTTGCCACCTTATTAGCACAAACACTTATACCAACTCAATAGCAAAATTAATGTCATACTTAGGCAACCAAAACATCCAAAATTATGACCAACACATGCCAATACAATAGCAACATCAATCATACTTACAACATTTATTATGCCCGAAATCAATCATGCAAATTTCACATCCATTAATCCTCAATCTACTACTTTCAAGGCACCTAGTTGTGCACAATTTTATCATCTCATCAATATACCACATTTCCAAACATTTCACATTCATGCTATGAATCAAATCCATCATTCACCAAGCATACTAAGACCATATTACTAAAGCCATTGGCACATATATGAATATACTTAGGCTTACAACCATGTTAGCAAAAATAAGCCAATTTACATAACCAAATATCAAACAAGCCTTTGCCAATTACAAGCCAATACATTGACTAAAATCATAATGACATATATAACAAAATGACCAAGTCCCTATTCGCCATACTTTCAAAATACTAAGATCATCAATACTCAAAATGAAAGTTTTATAGTGTGATTTGAATCTCCGATGATCTCCGATTCCAAGCTAGCTTGGCGACACTATAAAACATGGAAAATAAACGAAGTAAGCTATATAGCTTAGTAAGCTCGTATGCAAGAAATAAGCAACCTTACCAAGCATTTAACATTCAAATAATATAACATAATTAAATGTAAATTTACCATAGTATCATAATTCATTTCATCACAAAACTTACCTCATATTCATTATTTCAAGCATTTAATAAACTTGAGCTTTACACACATACCTGAATCATCTCGAAATGAACTTACACATACACTCATCTTTGACATACTCGTGAACCACTCGAAATAAAAATGTCAGATACTCAGGAAATTTGCACACTAAGTGCCACATATGTAGCCAAAGCTACACAAGTCTCATCTCACATAGTTGCTTGCTCTCGAGCTATCAACGGGCCTGCTTACACAAGCTGTCAGTTAAGACGTAACTACGCGGTGCTACTCACATAAGCTATCAAGTATTCGTAACATATGCTAGTATACTCAGCCACTGGCAGGACGTACAAGACCAGCACTCGGATCACATAATCACATAACACATAGTGACCCTAATAACATGTCACTTGTATCCTACCCTATTCCTATGGTTCAAACGAGATTTCTTGCTTGTCAATTCATCATCGAACTTATTCGTAGAGTTATCCTCATTCACATAATCAAACATACAATTCATGCAATATTAAAACATTTAAGTATAGTTATTCTAAAGCTTATTTTTAACATACGAACTTACCTCGGTACAAAATGGCTAATAGTTCGATTTAGCCCACAACTTTATTCCTTCCTCGATCTAGGTTAGAACCTCGTCTTTCTTGAACTATAATACCACATTTAACTCATTCAATCATCACATTATTCAATTTAATCCCAAAAAACACGTTATGGCAAAAATTATATTTTTGCCCTAACTTTTCAACTTTTTACATTTTAGTCTTTAGGCTCGTAAAATGATTTTCATTCGATTTCTTTATTACCCAAGCCTAGCCAAATATTATTAGCACTCATATCATCCTACATTTTTCATTTATTCATATTTTTACACACATTTTACAACTTTTACAAATAGGTCCCTAATTGACATTTTCATCAAAAATCACTTAGTAAATGTTGTTTATCTAACACCAAACATACATTTTATACCATTAAACGTCAAAATACATAAATATTCAACATGGATAAAATTTTAAACTTTGATTTTCTTTCAAATTAGTCCTTAGAATAGCTAAATCAAGTTACAACATTCACAAAAATGTAAAAATCATTAAAAACGAGACAAAGACGGACTTACAATCGAGCTTTGAAGTTGGCCAAACCTTAGCTATGTCTCCCTTAGTGATTTTCGGCCATGAGGGACTAAATTGGGGAAGATGACATCTTTTTATTAGTTATTTTTGTCTTTATTTACCAAATGACCAAAATGCCCTTCACTTAAAACTTTGAAATTTGATCAATCATGTCCATTTTTGTCCAACTTAAAGTATAATGGTCTAATTACCATTTAAGGACCTCAAATTTAAAATTTCATAGCAATTAGACAGCTCTAGATTCTAGAACACCTATTTTACACCTATTGCAATTTAGTCTTATTAGTTAAATTGGACGCTCTATCGATAAAATTTCTTAACGAAGTTTTCACACAATCATTCAATTATAATGTAGACCTTAAAGATATAATAAAATAAATATTTCTACTTCAGATTCGTGGTCCCAAAACCACTGTTCTGATTTGACCCTAAAACAAGATGTTACACCTATGATTGCCTAGGAACGTGCAGTTTATCAACTGATTGACGAACTCACAAAGTTAGATATCGATGGTGATGAGAAAGAAGTGCCTATTAACTAGGTTAAGAGAAAAAGATTCAAGAATGCTATTGGTAAAATTGTTCAAGCTAATAGTGATGACCAGGACAGGCCGCAACGTTATAGATGAGCTATAAGGAAATCCATGCAACCCAAGTGAAGTAATTTCCTTCCCCTCCAACCTTTTATTTTTATATTTTCATGATCATTCATTTTGATTTTTATATGTTTCATGCATTCATGTAGCTTTTATTCATTTTATTTTGTTATGTTCAAGTTTGAGAACACTGCATCCCTTAGGTTTGGGGGTGTGTTATGCATATATACTACATTGTTAATTGTTCATACAATCTTTTTTCCATAACGTTCAATTTCCGTTCAACTACCTAATTATGTAAGTACATGGTTATCAATGGTGTTTAATGAGGATAATAACTCTTCTTTGTAAACTTAGAAAATATGGTTATAGTTGTTTAGGCATGTTTAGCATAGGACAGTTGTTGAAATAAATTTCTAAAAGTAGAAAATTGAAATATAAATACAATTAGGTTATAGTAGCATTCTTTGAATAAATTTAGGACTTCTTGACTTAATTTCAATATAGTAATAGGGTATAATATTTGACATGGTAAAATAATATGAATATTGTAACACCCCTTACCCGTACCCAAGATTGGGATAGGATACGAGGCATTACCGAACACATACACAATCATTCATGCAAAAACTGGGCCATAAAATTTTTGTCCAAATTAAAACTTTTCAAACAAATGTATATCATCCCTTGTACGAGCCTTCGAGGCCTAAAACATACATTGGGGTGGGACTAAATCAAGAACTTTCAATAAACTTTGGACAACTTAGCAAATTTCTTGCTTTGAAGAGTCACACGCTTGTATGTGTTGAACCGTGTAACTCTCTGTTTGTGAAATCAGCAAAACAATTTGAACCACACGGCTAGACCACACACCCATGTGCTAGGCCGTGTCCTCCACACAGCTGAGACACATGGCCTTGTCTCTGCCCGTGTGGCTAACACTTAGGCTATTTTCCAAGCCTTCATGTTTCCCATAAACCCTTACAACCTTATACACATCAAACTCACAATTCATGGCATCATTTTAGTGATTAAACACCCTTTATTAAGACACATTCAAAATTAGCTCATCATTATACATATGTTCCACCTACTCATGATAAACTAGTCTAGCCACATTATTACACATTCATTTGACCTTGTCATCTTATTAATCACTTATACCATTAACCTATGGTTACTAACTTATACATCAAACATCCATGTTTAAGGTACTATCATCTTATTACCATATTACACGTTTAATTCATGGTCATGACCACCTCGATTGGTCATAAAACATGCATTCAACACACATGACATATTACCAGCCATGCATGACAAACAAACATATTCATATCATCACATCATATGCATTAAAACATAACATGATTAGCTAGACTTACAAACCATAATCAATATGAGCCACCTCTCATGGCCATATACAATAGCTCGATATAGGCCAATACATTTAGCCAAATCATAATAACACATGTCATAGAACTAGGTCTCTATACATGCCACTCACTGATATTTCTAACATAGGTATTGGCTTGATAGTGTGATGCTGGCTCTGACGATCTCCAACCCTGAGTCGACCTGACGACACTAAAAGAAATGGAAAGGAGGGAGTAATCTTTACGCTTAGTAAGCTCGCATGAAAAATAATAAGCAATGTATTAACATGTTATTTTTCAATTCCTCTCTATTTATTCAAAGTCCAGTTAAGCTATTTTCTCGAGAATGGTTACGAAATTATTTATATCTAGAGCTACGGGACTCCAAATTGAGAAACGCTAATTTTGCCAGAAACTAGACTCATATATATTCTTACCATAAAATTTTCAGGTCTAGCCAATAAGTACAGTTTATTCTTTAAAGTCACCCATAATTCGCTGTCTGCCAATTTCGATCCCTCTGCAGTAAAAATTAATTATCTCTTCGTAAAAGATTTTGATAATGTTTCCATTTGTTTATTTTGAAAATAGACTCATTAAGGATTTTAAGAATATAAATTATAACCCATAATTATTTTTTTTACAATTTTTAATGATTTTCCCAAATCAGAATAGGGGATTCTGAAATCATTCTAACTCTGTCTCACAAAAATTCAAATATCTCATAATATGAAATTATTTTGCTTACATCGTTTCCTTTAAATAAAAATAGATTCAATTAGGTTTTATTTCATATCCTATTCAACTTCTAATTCGATTTCCACCATTTTTGGTGATTTTTCAAAGTCACACAACTGCTTCTGTCCAAAACTGTTTTATTACTAAATTTTACTCTTTCATGTTTTCTTTGGAGTAACTTTCATTGTAACACTTACTCCATATCAATCTTACCAAATTTCGATCACATATCGAGCACGTTGCTCATAAGTTTACACATACGAACCTTCACTTATTCATCACATATTCATATTCAATTATACCTAGTCATTTCCCGTTGAACACATCAGAATAATAACAAATGCCTGGTGGCCAGCACATGTACCACCCTTGTAGTCAAAGCTACCTTCTTCACAAAGTGGCCTTCACATAGTGCCGCACTTGTGACCAAAGCTATCTTTTACATATAGTGGCCTGCACTTTGTACCACACATGTGATCGATGTTATCGGGTACGTATAATAGCCTGTACTTAGTACTACACATGTGACCTAACCATCTGGTACATGTAGTAGCTTGCACTTAGTACTACACACATGACCTAAAACCATTTTAAACACATAGTAACTTGCAAATAGTACTACACATGTGTTCTTACAATGGATCATTCTATCTTTTCTATTCCGAAGGTCCAATAGGGAAATTCCACACTTTTCAACATTTTGCCAGTTCATCCATAATCAATTTCAATTCATAATTTACATCAAGTGATCATTCAATATGCAACCTCCTCTCATATAATAACAAAATATTATAATATAAGTAAAAATAATGTATTATTTGCATACAAACTTACCTTCCTTTTCACTCTTTCACGAGTTATCCAACTTAATAAAAAATCATGTTATATCGAATTCTCAATATATTAAGCTATTATATAACAAGCCATCGATGATTGAACCATCAAACATTTCATGTGCTACTAGTCATATATCATTGTTCTCACAAATTTTATATACCATTCTTTCATCACTTTTCAATATATTAAATCATGCCATTCGTTCAATAATAATATAGAATTTTCAATTCAAATATAACATTGCAATATTATTGACACATGAACTTACCTCGGCACCAAAATAGCAAAAAGGAACCTAACTGTCGATTTTCCATTTTTCACATGATCTAGGTCCAATCCTCATTTTCCTTGATCTATAATATCACATTTAGTCCAATTATTAGTCACATTATTTAATGTGATCCAAAAATCGCATTTTGGAAAAATTATGTTTTAGCCTTAAACTTTGTCAAAATTACACTTTTTCCTCTAGGCTCGTAAAGTGATTTTTATTCAATTTTCTCACTCTATAAGCCTAGCCAAACCATTTTCATAACTATAAAAAACTACAATTCTCATCAAAACAACCTTTATACCATTTTTACAACTTTTACAAAATGGTCCTTTCAGACGTTTTCATCGAAAATCGCTTATTAAAAGTCGTTTATTTAACACATAACACTCATTTTCTACCATTAGACATCAAAATGCATGCATTTCACACATGGGTCAATTTTTAAACATGAACCCTAGCTCAAATTAATGGTAGAAATATATAGATCTTGTTACGAGGATTGTAAAAACGTAAAAATCATTAAAAATGGGGCTAGAATAGACTTACAATCGAGCTTGAAAGCTTGAAAAACCCTAGCCATGGTTTCTCCATGCAAGTTTCGGCCAAGAGGTTGAAGATGACAAAATTGGCTTTTAATTTTGTTTTTAATTCATTTTAATAACTAAATGACCAAAATACCCTTAATAAAAAACTTTGGAAACATGCCTAACCATGTCCATTTTTGTCCACCAACTTAATCAATAGTTTAATTACCATATAAAGACCTCCAATTTAAAATTTCATAACAATTGGACACCTTTTGTAACACCCCAAACTCGACCCAGACGTTATGGCCGAATCTGGCGTGTCACATTGCATTGCTTTTTGAAAATATGAACTCTGTTGGTAAAGACTTGTTTGAATAGTTAAAATCTCTTTGTGGTTTGATAAAAACATTAGTATGTTAAATTCCTTGTCATTATCCAGCCAGCTAGTCAAAACATTAGTCATATTTGATTGCCATTCTTTTTATTACACTGATTTAAACGCAGAAGCTTTTCAAAACTTTAAAGGTTAAATCGTGTGTCTTTGCAAACAATTGATATTTTGAAAACTCGTCTTCCCTTAGACTAGCAGTTTAAAGTAAGTAAGCAAATGCCCAATTAAAATTTAAATCCATAAAAGGCCTTATAACAGAATTAAAGAAAAAAACCCAAAACAAAAATTCAGATAAAAGTAAAATCATGCATAGCATAACTACGGTCATGTGGCCATCTCTGAGTCCCTCACAGCTCCAAATCCTCTAAAGCTGGAGATTACCTGCACAGTTAAAAAGAAGGGTGAGTTTAAGAAAAAATCTGTGTGTAATCCCCTATCTAATAGTCAGAATATAGTACGCAGTAACAGTCTAGGCCTGAGCCCATTATAGTAACAGTATAAGTGCAGTAATGCAACAATGAAACCCACCCCAAGCCAGCCAGACACACCACTACGTACCACTAATCACACCATGTGGGGAAAAAATTGACCCACTCAGCCAGACACACCAAAATTAGCACCGGTTATGGCACTAATCAGTACCACAGCAAAGCTGCCAGTAACGGTATCGCAGCAAAGCTGCTAATAATCAGTATAAAGGCTAAATTCCAACAGTACAGTATATTTCCTCCATAAAAAATATCCCAACCCCATGCAATATGTTAGGTATTAACCTTATACATGAATGTAGAATGTCATGCTCAGAAAGAACAGTCAAATCATGGCACAAATCAATTATTTAACCTCAAGGGGTAAAATAGTCATTTTACCTTATAGGGGTAATTTGGTCATTTTACCTGCCCTGGGGTCTAGTACTCTTATCGACCCATCAGAAGGTCTACAGTCGCCTCGAGTGACTCGTGTAACCTTAACGGTCCTAACAGTGTAAATGGGCCCAAGGCCCATTATGCGGCCCAAGTAGGCCCACATGCCCGTGTGGCCCATCAAGCCAAAAAATTACCACGGCCATGCGAACTACACAGCCCAGTCCAGTAATTACCATATATTGTGACACTTATCCGTGTGGAGCCCACAAGCCCATTGGGACCACACGACCCATTTCAGCCCATCGTGGCACAGAACAGCCCAAACCCATGAGAATACACATGGCAGCCTCTACAGTCTAACACCCATGTTTTGTGGGCTCAGTTCACCACGTGAGCGATCGCACACCCATGTGGCCTCAATCGCCATATTTTTCAGCTTTTCGACTTTTACTGATTTACAGTATAGCTGGTGAGATTACACACCTGATTGCGAAATCGAGTGAACAGCCCACCACGCGAAAGCCTGCATTCATTCAAGATTTACCGTCAGTTTTCCAATCATTAGAATTCTTAATACTAAAACCCAAATCTTCACTCACTACTCACCTTGAACGAACAAAAATAACTTATTGCCCTTAGATCGCTGATTAAGAATTGATCTCACGTCCTTACCGATTGTTTACTTTAGCAATAAAACTTATTAGACAGGATTATTTACCAAAAATAAGACTTAAAACCCCCAACACTTAAAAACCATAGAAACATTCGGCCAAACAAGCCAACTTACCCGCAAATCTTAAATTGAATGCCAAAAGGAGGATCCTGAATCACTTGAGAACCCTTCACTCCAAAATCAACCAATTGATATGGGAGGATGATGGAACAGTTGGCCGATTTTCAAAGAGTAGTTAAGGGATACAGTACTCTTTTTGGTACCTAAAAGGCCTATAACATTCGGCCAGAATTGGAAAAGAGTGGGAAGCAGAGATTCGGCCAAACAAGAAACAAAATGCCAGGAAGAAATAATATCGAAAACCAGAGGGAAAAAGAAATCGTTTCAAGAGAAGGCACTTGAAAAGAAGCAGAAAAGTAAAGAGCCAACACAAAACTACCTAAATGAACTCAAGTGAATTCGGCTACAATTGCAATAAGAGAAAAAGAAAGAATAAGTTGCACAAGAAGTCGGTTAACAATTATTGACCAAAAAGGGACCCAAAGTAGCACAGAAAGTAAAGAAAAAGGAAAGAAAAAAAGAACAAAACAAATCTCGAAAGACCTTTAAAATGCTTTCAATTGTCGAAGTGAAAACACACCCCTCCAAAACCGAAACCATGAGTTTCCCCTTAGCAAATTCGGCACAAACCCACACACCCTCAAACTCCCCTTTTTCCTCTAAAAATCTCTCCATAATCCTCTCCTTGATTCCCTTCACATAACACTCACTAACCAAGTCAAACTCCACTCAACAGAGTTTTAAACAACATCTGCTTCTTACACAGCAAGAGTAGCAAAATAAATACTCTTTTACATTGCCATGACTTGAACCTCAAGGACCTCCAACAACTACCACATGCCACTTACCACAGGACCAAAAGCTCATTTGTGTCACATTTTAACTACAATTATTTATAAGGTCTACATGCTACTGTCCAGATTCATTCAAAGGAAAAACCAAAAATTTTGCAAAAGCCAAGACTTGAACCTAGGCTTCTCTAATACTCCCAAACACACCTAAAATACTTTTAGCCATTAAAGCAAACATGCAACTTATGTCACAACATGCATAATTACAAGATTTACAATTTTGCGGCGTTACACCTCTAGCATGTAGACTCAACTTTTTCACTTTTTACGATTTAGTCCTTTTGACTAAATTGATTGCCCAAACGTCAAAATTTTCGAACTAAATTTTCACGAAATCATTCCGTGAAATTGTAGACAATAAAAATATAATAAAAATAAAATTTTCCTCATAGAATTTGTGGTCCCGAAACCATTGTTCCAACTAAGCCCAAAATCGGGATGTTACAAATACTCCAATGTTTGAACCTGTTGAGTAGGTCAGTAATATTTTGTTTGCTCCATTATATTGTTGGCCAGAAAAATGAGTTTAGATATAAGTGTTTGTTTTAAAAAAAGTGTACATATTTTAAGGACACTTCACTGAATCTTGAGGCTGAATTGCTAAGATGGTAGTTGTAACACCCCTTACCTGTATCCAAAGCCAGAATAGGGTTACGAGCATTACCAGACTTATAACATAAATAAACATCCATTTCACATATATATTTCAATTTCATGTAATTATTATTCAACATCAACCACATTGTCCCTAATACGAGCCTACGAGGCCTAAAACATGCATTTGAAGTGGTTTGAGACTAAACTGACAACTCAGGTAATTTTTGGGAAACTTAAAATTTTTTTTCTTGCAAAATACAAGGGACACACACCTTTGTGGCTCGATCTGTGTCTCATATGACCAAAGACATGCCCGTGTCACTGGCCGTATGGACATTCGAAATGGGATCACATGGCCGTCTCCTAGCCCATGTCCGACCCCGTTAAACTCTTTGACTTGGGTCACACGGCCAACATACACACTTGTCTGGATAACCCGTGTGCCCTAAAAAATGGCCATACACGACCGTGTGCCAGGCCGTGTGCTAGGCCGTGCCAATCTTGTAGGGTATACTGACTTATGCCTCACGGCCAAGTCACACGCCCGTGTGCTAAGCCGTGTGGAGCATACTAACTTCATCTTTAATTCAACACTAGGGGGCACACGGCCGTGTAACCTAACCATGTGTTACATACGGTTGAGACACACGCCCGTGTCTCTGTCCGTGTGGACAAAAATAGGCTATTTACCAAGCCATCTTGCCACTCAAGTTTGCACAAACCTAAACCAACCCAATTGGCACAAAGACATGGCATAAATAGGCATTCAACCAATCTCAACCAAGCATAATTCATACCATTTCAATACCAACCAATACAAAACATATCAATACCATAATATGCCATTCAATTTTTGATGTGATCCGGTTCAGATGATAGAGTCGAATTCACAGTGTGCCCGATCGTCTTCGAGAAGAGTCATTTCGCAAGAGGGCCTTGAGAGTAGAGATTGACTTAATAGGTTTGATAGAAGAAAATGAGGTTTAAAAAGGGGTAAGTGTGTGTGATAGGTTCAGCTAATGAGAAACAAGTTTGGGTTATGGGTAGATGGTTTGGTTTGGAAATAACAAGAAAGTCAAAGGAATATGGAGGTGGAATATTGAACTTAAACTTCAGGAATGATTCAACACTAAAAAGTGTCATCCCGATTCCTATATTGTCTAAGGTGAAAGATGTAGTAGTAGGATAGGTGAACGCCACACCAATATGGTGATAAGTTCAAATCAAGCTCGGTAGATGCCACTAGCACAACTAGATAAGTCTTCAAAACTTGTACGAGATATGAGAGGAAACAACCTCACAGAAACAGAGTTTCATTAATCAAATTATTAAAAGTCCTTTTACAAAGAAATAATTTATAGCCTAATATGTGATAGCTGAATGGAAAAAATAACTAGCTTAAAGGCTAAGTAATTCTGCTAAGAAAAGACTAGAATGATTTAGAACAAAGTCATTAATTTGCTAAGTTTTGGTTCGGCTGATTGGAACTTTAATGGGCAGCTTCATGATTAAGCAAAAATGACTTGGATGAATGTGAATGAATGACAACTTAATAGCTGGTCTAAATTCGGCCATGGAATGAATGGGGCATTCAAGAAGTGTCTCCTGGCTGGATAAACACCTAGGGAAGTCATTTGGGCAGCAAACAATTCATGTATCAAGAACTAGATGCATTCTCCCATTCGTTGTAACTTGCTGTCCATGCATATTCTCTTAATCTTCATTCATGAATTAAACTTGGAAATTGATTATGAAGCTACTCTTTGGCTGAATAAGTGCTTAGGAAAACCAATAGATCACCTACATACATTCGGTCATGCATGAAACTAGAAAGGGGTCTTGAATCTAACCGTTCATGAACAATCAATAAATGTTCTCCATACTTGCATGTGTGTCGTCCAAAAGGAATAGATCTTCATGGATTCATTGTACTGTCCAAATGGGAAATGTATGGCATTGATGCATATGCATAATTCCAAGTCGTCCATGTACATGTACATGATTTTTTCCAAGCATTGAACCAAGCCGTGCATGCACCTAGCTTTAAATGCTCTTTCATATTCGGCTGAACCTACAAGGGAAATGAACACAATTAATTAAAATATATATTCATTCTAGACATATTTAAATAGAAACTAGACAACTTAAATAACTACTAACCAATTTGGACACATTAAATTAAAACTAACTAGCACATTAAATTCGGCTAGCTCAAATAGACAAAAACAATAAATAAACTAATTTGAGCTAGAGAATTTGGCATGAGCTATATCAAATTGACTTAGAATAAAACTAATATTTAGTTTATTGAAATGGAAAAAGAAATGAGCTGAAAAGAAACTAAATTGAGCTCGTATGAGCTAAAATAAACTCAAGTGAGCTGATAGGAGCTGAGTTGAGCTTGCGTAGCTAGAGAGGAGCTGAATTCGGCTTGCACAAGGGTGCAAGGAGTCTTTAAGGAGTTGTCCTAAGCTTCTTCATCAACAAGGGGTTTGGATTCATCCCAAATTCGAACCAATAAAGCTACTAAAGCTTCTTGGAGTTGCCTAGTGTGCGACCGAGTCATAGGGCCTTTTGGGAGCTCGAATGGATCTTGGTTTGTAGTTGTGGAACCCCTGGGCGTGCTTACATTTTTCCCCCTTCTTCGAAGTGACTTGTCCTCAAGTCTAGTTGCTTGTTTATTTTGAAACTGGGATGCCTACTTGTACGTTCTTGCTTCAAATAACTCACAAAACTTGCAATCAAGTGAGAATCAATATATGACACAAACTTATCCAAATAGTCATGAAATCTAATTATCTTATATTTAAAACATGCATGGCGCCTACAATAAGACAAAACCAATATCCCATTCTCACAATTAAATGAACATGACCCTTTGCAAATTAACATCTTAGCAAATAATTGTGCCAAGGACATAATGTTCCTAGAACATTTCGCCACCTCAAATTGTATCCGCAAGTTGTTTTGGTTACAAAAGAAGTTCGTGCAATAGTTTCAAGATTGCGGACATCCATCATAATCAAGGAATCGAAAAGATACATAGAGTTCAAGATTTTGTTTATCTAAGCATTGCAATCATTTTTTGGTCATTACATAATCATCAAACTCACCAAGATCACTTGTACCAAGAGTCATCCTATCATCAACCAAAACAATTAGATCACCATTGACAATGCTTTCGTCATTATTCGAACAAAGTAGAGAAGTATTAGAATTTCCAGAATCCATACCTTGCTTATCTTTAGGAGCAGAAAATCAAAGATTAGTTTTACCTTTTCCAACCATCACAAACCTTCTGTGTGATGGTATTCTATTTCATTTTATTGAAAGAAAAGATCGACGATTAAATCTGTGTGATGTTGGTATTCTGCTCCTACTGGTTGTTGATCTGCTTAGTATACATGAAGATTATATTGTTTCTGTTACTGTTGATTCCGGTGCATATGAGTGATGCTTTACTTCTGGATTTCCTCTAAAACATCATTGAGATATCTGTCATCTGATATGGGTGCTTTCTTAAAAAAGATTAGTATAGTGATATATTCGAGAATTACAATATCTCTGCTTTCTTATGATTCTATATGGTTATCTGGGAAAAATATCTATTGAATGACTGTAACTATATTTCAATTTTTCTTATGGTCAAAATGCATTATTGATAATTGGGACATTATATATCTATACGGTTGAGATGTCAGCCTTATTATGGCACTATGATTTTAAATTAACTGATGGTTGTGGCTTCAATATGGTTCAAAGCTTCGTTGATTAATAATTGAAAAGTTATTACTTGACAGTCGAGATCGATTCAGTTGTCTAGTTTGATTAGATTAATTGCTTGAAGGATTAATCGAGTTACTTGTATCTGAATCTATCCACAGGGTGGAAATAAAGTTTGAATGTTCACGGATAAATAGATGAATATTCTGAATGCATGATTCATATTCTAGAAGATATGATACAGAATTATATCCATTAGAATGATTTTATTGAGAAATGTTCCTATAGATCGCGATTGGGAAGTCTGAATGATGTGATAATTATCAATAAAGTGGTAAACAGTTGAAGAAATTGTTAATTGAAGCGTCAGTTCTCAGGTGAAGAGTTATTCGACACAAGAATTAAAGATGGTTTGAACTGTTGAAAGGTTATGAGTCAGTGATTGATTATCAATCTGGACAAATGATTATAGTCTTTGGGGTTCTGAGCGAGAATCTTTATGTGTTTTACGACCGATAATCATGTGATTAATCTTATCAAATGATGAGTAGTTATTGGCTGAGCTAGAAACTAAATTGATGTTTAATTAGAAAATTTGTGAGGTTAATAGGTGTGTCAGTGAATTACAAGTTAAAAAGGGTACAATGTAAATTAATTTCTGATTTAGAATTTCAGATTGGAACCTACAATTGTTCGTTATGTCGAGATAGGGTTCGTGTATTGAGAAATCCAGAGATTTTACAACAATTGTGACATCTAGCACAGTGTAATTATCTGTCTGTACGGGGAGTTCTAAAAGAGTGCTAGTTTTCATTGTTCAAATGGAGACACGAGGATTATATCGTGTTACTAAAATAAACTACTATGAGCTTTGGGTATGGAATTACTTTGTAACACTGTGTTCTAGAACTTGAAAGCAACCGAGAAAGACATTTATTGTTGGTTAAGTTTGCATATAATAATAATAGTTATGAGATGAATGTTAAGATATCATTGTATGAGTGTGGTATGGTTGCAATTACTGAACTTTGTTGTATTGAATTGAATTTTTATAAAAAGAATTTCGGGGTCGATATGATTGGAACGACTGAAGGGAAATGAAAGTAATTCATGACCGTCTAAAAAAAGTTTCAGATTTGCATAAAATATATGTGGGCTTGATGCGTAAAAGCATTGAATTTTCAATTAGAAAATTGAGTATTTGTAAAGGTATTATAGTGGGAATAGAATTTCTAGATTTAGCTATAAAGAGAAGTTGAGTTCGCAGTTCATCGGATTGAATGAGATTATTATCAAAACTTGAGAAGACCCGTAATGTGTTTTTTATATATATGATGTGATGATACAAATAAGATCCTTTATCTATAGTATCTCTTACAGAAGTAGAAACTCAGCTTGTTATGATGTATAGCAAAGAGCAGATCATAATCTTAGCTCATGACATTGAAAAGTTGAGAAATCTGAGGCTAGGTGAGAAATTGTTGAGGTTGGTGAAAGAAAATCACTAATTTATTCTCTGGCAAGATTTTCGGGGACGAAAATCCCGAAGGGGGGAGAGTTGTAACAGCCCGTTTTTTTAGGGTTGATCGGAACAGTGGTTTCGGGGCCACCAAATCCGAACGAGTAGGTTGGTAAATATTATATTTAATATTTACGAGTTAATTGTGATTTTAAAAATGTTTTTGATATTGTGATTTTTGTTTTATAAGCGATTTATTAAGTTCAAGTGGTATGACCCTAAAGTCAAGTGGGTTTAGAAAATGAGGTATCGTTACTTTGTTTCTATAAACCAAGTCGTAAATATTTTTATAAATATTTACGTAGTGGCAATAAGATGGTATTAAAGTTTCGTTGAAAAATTTTATCGTTTCAATAGTTAATTAAACAAAAAGGACTAAATTGTGTAAAGTGCAAAAGTTGTGTTCTATAACCTAAAGGTATTAAATAGATATAGAACTTAAAAGTAGAAGTCCTTATTTGGTAATTAGCCCATTAAAGAGATAGTGGGATATGATGGTTTGGCATTTGGTGTAATAAATAAAATGTATAAAGGTTAATATTGTAAATTGGTTAAAAATAATAATAAAATGAATATAATAAAAGAATCAAGGTGTCATCTTTTTCATTCTCTTTTTACCAGCCGAATATGAAGGCTTGAGAAGCCATGAAAGAAGCTTCCAACTTTCAGCTAATGCATGGTAGGCATTTCTAGTCCCGTTTTTAATTATTTTTATATTTTCGGGATCGTTGTTGCTTAATCTATCTAATGAGGGGACTATTTTGCAAAACCATTGAATAGTTTGATATTTTCCATTGATGAGTATAATAGGGCTTTGAAGTTTACTGGAAGAATATGAGTCCTTGTTGATAGTTAAACACTTTTTGTTAAGTGAATTTTTGTGAAATTGACAATTAAGGGCTAAATTGATAAATGTGAAAACTTTTTGGTTAAAATGTCAAATAAATGAAATGTGTGGGCTACTAGAGACACTAGTGATATTCTTCTATAGTAGAATTTTACTCAATTTCATGAATTTGCATTTTTATGATATAGGGACTAAATTGTAAAGAAGTTGAAATATTAGGGGCAAAACTATAATTTTGCTATAAAGTGAATTTTGGACTGTTTTGATACCATGAACATTTGGCTAAGCTTAATTATGGTTAAAAATGGTTAATTTGTATGTTTTGAGCTCAGGGACTAAAATGAATAAAAGTAAAACTTTAGGGGTAATTTTGTAAAAATGACAAAAATGACCAAATTGTATGAAATGAGGTATTTTAATGTCTAAATTAATATACTGAATGAAATTATTAATTTATATCAAGATCGGGTGGAAAATCGAGAAAAATGAGAAAATTACGAAAATGCCCCTAAACTTTGGTATCTCTACAATTTAGCCAGTTAAGTTCGTATGCAATAAGCATTGTTAAATTGATGTTTCCAATGCTTTAATATTGTATAAATTGTATATACGTGAATATTTTAATGTCTGACGACATATCGACAAAATGTGGCACTTGGTGTGCGGGGCAATCAAATATAGTACTCAGTGTACGAAATATTGAGAATGGCACTTAGTGTGCGAGATATTGAGAATGACACTTAGTGTGCAAAATATCGAATGATTCAAAGGGAAATTATAAATTGTGATTGAATGATTAAATAGAGCAAAGTGAACAGGTATACATGCTATATTATATGAATTGTTTATGAGACGACTTTATAATGGTGATATTTGGGCTTTGAGTCTAGCAAGCTTTAAGCTGGTGAATAATATTTTCGGGTTTAAAACCTAGCAGGCTAAATGCCGATGATTTGATAAAAGTCTAAGACTATGAGACCTTGTGTTAAATCGGCAATTGAATTTGTTCAATGCATTAAGTTGGCCAGGTATGTGATATATTCTTATGCATGTTAGATCGATTGGAATTGAATCATGAATGTGAAATGAGAAGCATAGGTGAGAATGCCTATGTCATATATGTGAGTAAGGGCAAAACCATCGTAAATTATCGATAAGGGTGGACTATGTGCGGAATCATCTTATAATTGCTAATTTGAACGGCTGTGTGCGAATCGTTGAGCATGATGTATTGTATTGAGATTATGCTTGAGTGAAATTATAGATATGTGATGAAATTGATTGGTGATATGCATGTTTAAATAATGTGAATGCAAAGATGTGTGAAAGAGTAAATTGTGAAAGAGTAAATTTGTAATAAATCTTCTTGGGACAGCAGCAGTAACGTGATTTTGGCAAATCACCATAAATTGTTAGAGTTGAGTAAGTAAATGATACAAGACTAAGATATTGGTAAATATTTAATAATGCCTCATGAATATTTTGGGCCTTGTAAGCCCGATTAAAGGATAATATACGTGTGTATGAAAAGTTTAAAATTGATCTAAAATTTTTACGGTCTGGTTTTATATAAATGGATAAGTTTAAATCTGGTAGCACCTCGAACCCTGTTCCGGCGAGGGATACGGGCGAAGGGTGTTACAAAGAGAAATGATTAAACATGCAATGCAATCCCACCCAAATTATCCATCTGCTACACACCAGCTCCGTCCCTCGTCACACTATGTGGGGATATAAATATCGACCCACCCAGCCCACACACCAATGGTAGCCCAGTTGTGGAACTACCTTATCTAAGAGTACTTTTGTCATAATTAAGCGGAGTTGATTGTGTGCCTAGAAATAGGGTGACAAGATTTTGCCAAATTAGGGTGAAACCTAATAAGGGGATCCATAGATCAAGTTAATGCAACCTTAGAGTGTTAATTAGAGAAAAGTCTCAGTTATTCAATCTAGGGATTAGACGTTATTAGTCTTGAATAGGGATAATAACATAACTTAGGGATCTCTCCAGAACAAGTTGAATGAATAAATCGTCTGATTCAGACCGGAATAACAAGTAAAGTCTAGGTGGATTTTTCCTTAGGTATTGTCTTCATTCAATAGATTTTCCCAAAAGCAATTCCCCAATTCTTTTCTCTGTGAGTTCTTAGTTTAGATAATTAGTTAATTAAAACAAAATCTCTTTATTCTTAGGCTAGATAATAAAAAGACAGTCATTACTAGTACTTTTAGTTCCTTTGGGTTCGACAATCCGGTCTTGCTAAAACTATACTATTGTTCGATAGGTACAATTGCCTACATCGCGATAATAGTTAGTCCAAGAGCGAGTAATTATAAATATTTAAAACCTATCACGAGATAACGCGATCAAGTTTTTGGCGCCGCTGCCGGGGAACTGAGATATTAGGAACGCTCAATTTTTATTACTTTAGCCATTTATTTTTCTTGCAATTTAATTTTTTTATTATTATTACTTATTAATTTACTTTTTCTTTCTCTTGGCAGGTTTTTATAGTTTATGACTAGAAGAAACCAGTCAGGACCATTACTTTTTGACGAAGAAATCGATCTTACAGTTTACAGAAATCAAAGAGAAATAAGGCGAAGCTTATGATACACAGAGAACGAGCAAGAAGACGATACTCAACCCCCAATCAAGAGATGGCTGAAAACCAAACCAATCAGCTACCTCCTGCAATTGCGGCTAATCAAAATCCTACTCCACGAACTATATATGATTATGCTAAACCTTCTTTAACAAGGACTGAATGAAGCATAGTTAGACCTGATGTAGCTACAAATACTTTTGAATTAAAACCTAACACTATTCAAATGATGCAATAATTTGTTCAGTTTGATGGTTTGCAGCATGAGGATCCCAATGCTCATTTAGCGAACTTCTTAGAACAATGCGATACATTTAAAATTAATGGCATTTCTGATGATGCCATACGTTCTCTTTTCATTGAAGAACAAAGCTAAACAGTGGTTGAACTCGTTACCATAAGGGTCAATTACTACAGGGGAACAAATGACCGAAAATTTTCACTAAAATATTTTCCGCCGGCTAAAACGGCTAAATTACATAATGATATCTCATCTTTTGTGTAGATGGATATAGAAACCCTTTACGATGCATAGGAGAGATACAAGAACTTACTGAGAAAGTGCCCTCACCATGGGTTACCTCTTTGGCTCTAAGTTCAAACATTCCACAATGGTCTGAACCCTTTGACTCGGCAAATGGTTGACGCAGCTGCTAGCGGAACTATCAATAATAAAACACCTGAAGATGCCTATGATTTTATTGAGGAGATGTCACTAAATACTATCAGTGGCAAGTCATGAGGACAAAGCCAACGAAAATATCCGGTGTTTATAACGTCAATTCCGTCACCATATTGTCAAATCAGGTAGAACTCTTGAATAAAAAGATTAATGGTTTTCTTAGTTCTTCACAGGTTCACCCAGTAATGCAGTGCGAAGCCAATAGCGGTGGAACAAGCCATTTGGAATACCAACCTTATGGCCATAACCTGGATAACAAGCAACTAAACTACATGGGTAATAATCGTCGACCTCAAAACAATCCATTTAGTAACACTTACAATACAGGTTGGAGGAACCATCCCAATTTTTTGTGTGGAGGCCAAGGAAATCAAAGACCACAACATCTTCCGGGTTTTCAGCAACCACCCTACCAACAGGAAAAGAAGCCAAACCTTAAAGAGATGCTCTCAAAGTTTATATCAGTGTCAGAAACCCGTTTTCAGAACACCGAGACAGCACTTAAAAATCAACAAGCGTCGATCGAAGGGCTCGAAATTCAAATTGGCCAGCTTTCCAAACTAATCTCCAAACGCCACAAGGGAGTTTGCCAAGTAATACCGAACCTAACCCAAGAGAAAAACTCAACGCAATTAATATTCAAGTTGACGAAGGAGTCGTTGAGCCTGAACCAGAACCGAGGTAAGAAACCGTGGTAAGGAAAGGTCAAGGTGAGGTAGATCAAAATATAAACAAATCAGTAAATGTCGAATATAAACCTCGTGTGCCATACCCCAACACAACAAGGAAAGACCGTTCAGATGAACAATTTGGTAAATTCCTTAAACTCTTAAAAAAATTACACATTAACTTATCGTTTATTGAAGCCCTATCGCAGATGCCAAACGTAATGAAATTTTTAAAGGAGCTTTTAGCAAATAAGCGGAAGTTGGACGAGGCGTCGCACGTGGAGCTAAACGTAGTTTGCTCGGCCATTCTCCAAAATAAACTACCCAAAAAACTAAAAGACCCAGGGAGCTTTACTATTCCTTGTTTAATTGGTAGTTTAGATGTTAATCATGCACTAGCTGATCTAGGGGCTAGTATCAACGTCATGCCTTACAAAATGTTTAAGCAACTAGGTCTCGGGAAACCCAAACAGACTAGGATGAGCATTCAATTAGCAGATAAAACTATAAGATTCCCTAGAGGTATTATTGAAGATGTGCTAGTTAAAATCGATAAATTTATATTTCCCATTGACTTTATTGTTCTAGACATTGAAGAGGATAGCAACACTCCCTTAATTCTAGGAAGGCTCTTTTTAGCAACTTCTAAAACCATCATTGATGTTGGCACAGGTGAACTCACACTCTGGGTGGGAGACGAAACAATCACCCTTCAAGCTCGTAATTCTGGCAACACATCAAGAATTGAAGGTGTCATTTAAACCATTCTGCTAAAACTAACAATATGATGCAACTTACTTTGCAAAAAATGAGTCTGAAGGAAGCACACGAGTTGTTCACAAGCACCAACAGAGGACCTGTTCATGAAGATCGAAGATTACAAATCGAGGAAATCCCGAAAAATTGAAACTACGCCAAAACGAGCCCGATACCTCTCCAAATCAACTTAAGGTTGGTGATAAGGTCTTATTAGATGCCGCAGATCCCCACATTGTCACTACTACACCGAATGAGGAAATCCCTCTTACGGTACTCAGTATTTTTCCATTCGGTACGGTAGAGGTGAGTCATCCCAAGTTCAGTACTTTTAAGGTAAACAACACCCGATTAAAACCTTATTTTGATGAGATTGATAGCAGGAATGAGGAGTATACACTCCTCAAACCACCATGACCATTCACTGGAGAGGTAAGTCGAGCTTAGACTATAAATAAGCGCTTCTCGGGAGGTAACCCGAGCACTAACAATATTAATTTCTTTAAATTTTGGTATTTAACTCCTAACTTACTAATAGAAATCTTGAATACAAGTGTTTCCACAGAGACACGACCAGACACATAGGCATGCTTAAGGCCGTGTGAAAATAGGGCAAAAGATTTCCCCAACACGTGTTACGATTAAACGCCATGGTCGTGTGATATTGCCATGGTCGAGCCTGCCAAAACAACACGGGCGTACGACACGCTCGTGTGGAAGAACTGTGGGTGAACCTGTTAAATTAACACGGGCGTAGGGATTGCACACACGAGTGCGGGAGAAGGAACGAAGCTAGACACAGTCGTGTGACACGACTGTGTGCACCCACATGCCCGAGGAACACGGACGTGTACTAAATGTCAAACGAGCCCAAATTTGAAATTCGCGAATCACACAGGCTAAAATTGGGGAACACGGGCATGTGCCCTAGCCTTGTGACCCAAAATCTATAAATACCCTGCACTATTCACTTTCTTCCCCATTCAAAAAACACTAACCCTAGCCGCTGCAACTCCACACGGCCTCCTTGCCACGCCCGTGCGCCGTTTCCAACTCTCAATCCCTCTCCCTTAGCATTTGTTTACTCCTTTCACTTCTATTTTACTTATTACTAATGCTTATTGTTAGCATGATCTTCATTTCTTTCAAACTATTTGTCATTTTGCTCATTATTTTATCATTTAGTTTGCATTCTTAGGTTAGTTATTATACATTGCGTGTTAAATCAAGTTATTAGGGAAACCTCATACCCATGACTTTACCATGCTCATTCTCATGATATTTTCATGCCAATGTCTATCATTCAATTTGCATTTTTCCATTATGTTGTTAGAAAAGCCTCACTTTTTTTTGTCTTACACATGCCATTACTACGCTCATTTTCATACAATGATAAGGTCACGAAATTATTTGATTAGTTACGTTTGGTTGTGGCTAAAGTTCTATTTTTTTTATTTGGAAATTGTATTCCTTTTACTTTGACTACTCATCAAGATGACTTGATGATTCTAAACGCAGATACCATGTCATCTTCATATGGTAAAAAGGTCGTCGTACCTACCTCGAAGAAAAGGAAGGGAGTGTCATTTTTCACGGGACCAACCACAAAAAATTGTCACCCCCTCCTACTGTTCCCCCAAGGGCCCCAAGAAGAGCTTTTCCAAATACTTTGGGCCCGACCCTTAATTACGGGCCACTGCATCGACTGGGCTATCATAGAATAAGTTCAGATGGTTGATGCGATTCGGTCCCTCCTAACCACCGACCCTTGGGAGCTATTCTTTGGGATTATCGAGCCAACATACATTAAGCTCACGATGGAACTATGATCAACGTTCCATCTTCAGACCGTAATGACGAACTACAATGATCCTGGCACAGTTCAATTTGGCCTAGGTAGATTAATCTGCCAGCTAAGCATCCCAGAGTTCGGTGCTACACTGGGCTTATATGCGGAGGAGTTCACGGAGGAGAATGATTTAGACACTCTCAATCGCCACATACACTTCTCCCCCTCGAAGTGCTGGAACACTCTAGCCCTTGGCGCAACCTCCTACAATCCTAGCCGCTCCAAGGCATCAGTTCTCCCACCATCCTTGAGGTACTTACACGCTATTTTAGCTCACACGATTACAGGGAGGTGAGAGAGCACTGGCGTCGTCAACACCCACGACGCCTACTTTTTATGGTGTATGTCGCACGGGCACGTCATTGACCTTGCCTATTTCATCGCCCTTGCAATTTAGCACCAGATGGAGCGGCATCGGAAGGGGGTCATCTCCATCGGCCCCTACGTGACTCGGCTAGCGCGACATTTTGAGCTCATCAACACTGCAACTCAAGAATCATCCCTCACCCTCATTGGCCAGATGTCTCCAAAAGGCATCTCGAGCATGCTTAGCATGAGGATGATCGAGAGGCACCGAGGAACCTACCCTCCCCAGTATCGTCTCGCCAATCTACCGAGGAAGAGGCCTACGAGGACATTCCTGATGATGTCCCCCCACAGCATGAGGATCCATTGACTCAGCCACCACCACCCTCTCGTCCAGTTCATGTGGCGGCTTCATACGCTGACATCTCTGAGTGCCTCACTCGATTCGAGCAACAGTGTTTTCAACGATTTGACAACATTGATGCTACTCTACAGCAGATTTGTCAGCACCTCCACATCTCATCGCCAGCCCTACCTCGCGAACCATCCAGCGATGAAGATGTTTAAACACATTTATTTATAATTTTATGTTTTTATGTTAATTTTTGTTAAAACTACTTTTTATTTTAGAATTTTATTTTTAATTATTAATTTTGATTATTTATTTATGAGTATTATTCTTCCTAATATCCCCTAAAAAGTTCCTGATTTTATCACAACTATATTGAGCTCTTACGCTCAACATCACATAGGAACTAAAACTCCATCGAGAAAGGTTCTCCACGACTTCCATATCCTGCTCGACCATGACCATAGCTACCACTAGATATAATATTCTTGTGGCGCAGGACGTATGGCCTAACAAACCTCTACGACCGCCGGAGTATCCTCATCCACTCTCGAACCGATTACTCTCCAAGACTCCAGTTCGAGGAATTCATCATACAGGAAGTTTCACTTCTCTCCCTATCTTATTTTTATACTCTAATATCTATCTTTGTACATTGAGGGCAATGTACATCTTAAGTGTGGGGGGTATTTATTTCATTATGAGAAAAATCCCTGGATGATTGCCTTGTTCTCTTGAAAAGCTTTCATATCATATTTAGGATAAATTTTAATTGACTTATGATTTTGATTGATATATATTGAATTAAAATATAGGCATTTATGCATTGATTGTTTAAACTTTAAGACATTAGAGAATCAAGCATGATGAGTTGATTTTTAAGAATTTAAAATTATAGGTTGTTTCCCCAAGTCTACGTATTACTTTGAATTGGAATTCACAAGTCTTAACATAAAAAAGCAATAATTTTTTTGAGATTTTGAGCCTTTTGTGCATCTATTAATTCTTTCATGCTCACTTTTATTATTGCTTTGAGTGCGTCAGTATTGAACTGTTATTCTAGAACTTGCTTGATTATGCATGTCGAGACTACACCATTTGATTTGATATGTCAAAATGATTAAGGCACTTAGGATTAACCCACTCATACCATAAAAAGCCTACCTCCACAATTAACCCTTAGTGAACACCCTTGAGCCTAACAAGCCATTTCTTGTATTACCCTTAATATTAACCTTCAACCCATTATTGTTGAAATCCCCTAAATTAATTTAAGCCCAATTTTTGTCGAGATTTGAATTGAAATAGTTGCTTAGCTATGTTTTATTCTACTATGTAATTTACTTGTTCTTAAAAAAAAACCATGTATACATATTAGCGGTGATCTTTTGTTTGTAAGCTTCAGAAGTAAAATTCCATAGTCTTAGAAGAAGCTCTGTTGTACGCAAGTGATGATTAAGTCTTTTTCTAGTTAGGTAATTTTTCAATTCAATCTCGATTCTAACCCTTTCTTTTAGCTTGTGACTACACCCCCTAACCAAGCCTCATTACAACCCTCTAAAGACCTTTTGATTGATGTATCATCTTAAATTATAGTGGTGGAGATTTGATTTTCATGCAAGCCTATGGTAATGACTTTTCATTATTGACTATTAAGTGCTTCATTTATTGTCTTTAAACACCTTGAGTGATTTGAGTGAATCTTTAGTGAGGATGTAAAACTCTGTGATATTCTGAATCAAAGGTAATTATTTAGATAAGAGGAGACACCTATGTTTTCATGAATAAAATGTTCAACTTGGGATGTTTGGAACTTTTATGTTCTTTTAGCTGAATTCTCAATGTATGATTACTTATGGATTATTTTGAGATATTATCGATAGAAATTATAAGTTGAGATGTGACAACCCTAATTTGACCCTAATCGAAAAGTGGTTTCGGGACCACAAAATCGAGTCACAAAAATAATTAAATGTTATATTCTATGCCTATTATAAGTGAAAGTGTATGTGTGAAAATTTCATGCTTTGATTTTTGTCATTTAGATGTGAAATTAATTAAAAAGGACTTATGTGAGAAACTTTGAAAATGTGATAGGTTGAAGTGTAGTGGCCAAATATTGCATGGCTTAAAATACGGGGATTTGCATGTCAAATTCCCCTTTTTTAAGTAAGTGGCCAGCCATGATGATGGTTGATTAGCCTTATATACATTTTATGCTAATATTATAATAGTTAATGGCTTAAATTATGAAATAAAAAAATTAACTAAAATAAGAAAAGATGATAAAAAGAAAAACAAAGTGTTTTGTTCATCTTCTTCCTTAGCTTAGCCGAAACTCAAAGAAAGAAAAATAAAGCTTGTTGTTCGGTTATTGTAGATCAAAAAAAAATCCAAGGTAAGTTAATGGTAGTTTGCTTATATCTTGATGTTTATAAGTTCCTTTTTTGGTTCTACCTTAAACCCATGAAGTATATTTTTTATTTTTGGTGTTGTTGGAGGTTTCGGTCATGGGTAGAAAAACTATAGATTTTGAGATTTATGATAAAAGTTAATGAGTGAGAGTTGGGTAGATATTATGATGTTAAAATTCATGGGATTATAAGCTTGTAAGTTTGATGGTGAAATTTATGCTTTGTGAGGGTAAATGGTTTAAAAGGAGCATTCGACCATGATGTAAAATTATGATGAAGTGATGTTAAATGCTTTGAATATTGAGTATATATTGTTATAAGTTGAATTTAAGGTTTGTTAAATTGTCTTTGTCATTGTTGAATGTGTGTATAGTTAAAGAAAATTTGTTAAAGTGCTTAGTTAATTGATATTAGGTTAATGGTGTGTGTATAAATTATTTAAAATATAAACTTTGTATGAGTATTAAAGGTTGTATATGAATTCGGCCTTGGGAGAAATTTTAGTATAAAATGCTTGAATGTCAAATAGGTTATTGCTTTAATGACCGAATGTGCCAAAGGCTAATGCATGGACTAGTTGATCAATATGTGTTAAGGGAACGTGAATAAATATCTATTTGATGAGCTATATCTTCGGCTGTATGGTTAAGATATGTATATGAAACTATGATAAGCCATATCACTTCTGTGTTTTTGTATGTGAACTAGGTATACAATGAATATTCGGCTATGAAGGTTAAAGGTTAAGTCATAGGAATTTTGGTGATATACATATTCGGTCATTAGGGTTGTATGGACTTTGGCTATGTGGGTTATTTGTTAAGGTAAGTTACTTATTTGATATGTGTATTCGGTCATAAAGGTGTACATGAGGAAATGTTAAATTAATTGTATTAAATTGCTTAATGTGATTAAAAATGTGTATGACCATTTTGTATTTGAGCTAAAAGTAGCTATATGACCTATTAAATTAGCTCAAGAGCATAGAGAACCAAGGATGGACAGGGGAAAAAAGAAAGTAGTTGAATAGCCGATCCGAGACTGTTCGAAAATATTCGAGGTAAGTTTTAAGTAGTTAAACATAAATCATATTCGATAATGACATGACATATTATGAGAATTAAGTATTACTTGTAATGTATGTATATGGCTGAATGGCAAATACAATATGAAAGTAAAATGTGATATGCTTTTATGATCAAATGATAAGTGTTAGATGAATATGAGTGAGATGTTATGTGTAAACTATCAAATGATAAGTGTGAATGATGAAATGAAATAAAAGTGAATAAAATGTAGGATGATATATTCGAATGATGCTAGTACCTAATTTGGTGTGATTGTGTTATATGAAACTTGTTGATTTGAATATCGTATGGTACTATTCGGGCCTTTGAGCCTAGTAGGCTATGATGCCGGTGAGATACTATTTGGGCCTTTGAGCCTACCAGGCTATAATGCGGTGAGATACTATTCGGGCCTTCAAGCCTAGCAGGCTATAATGCCAGTGAAATGATATCGGGCTTCGAGCCTAGCAGGCGAAATGCCGGTGGATGAATTCGGGTTTAAAACCTAGTAGGCTAAATGCCGGTGATTTGATAAAAGTCTAAGACTAAGATACCTCGTGTTAGAACGACAAATGAATACATTCAATAGTTAAGTTGGCCAAGTACGTATTATGTACTTATATGTGAGTTTGATTTGAATTGAATCATAAGTGTATAATGTGATACATATGTGAATAAATGTTATAACTATATCTATGATCATGATACATTCGGTCAAGGTGTGAAAGTATGTGAAAGTATTTGATTTATTTATGTTATATGAATTCAAATTAAGTGAAATAAGAATGCTAAATGTGCATTATGTGCTTATGTATATTCGGCCAAATGGCAATATACCTAGAAAATGGCCTCTTGAGAAATTGAATGATCGAAGTATAATTGAGTTTATTTGTTTGCATTGTTTAAAACTTACTAAGCTTATGAAAGCTTACTCCGTTTGTTAAGTTTCTCTGTTTTATAGATTGTTGACTCCAGTCACCTGCTCGGGGGGATGTCAGCAACTCGTCACACTATCTATCATTTTGGTACTACTATATTTTGGAGCTAGTATGGCATGTATAGAATAGACTTAAGTGAATGATATTTTAAGATGTTGTTGTATATAAGCCATGTGAATATGGTAACTTTTGAATGTTGGTATAAATCTGAATTTCGATCTTTGATTGTGTTTGGCTATGCATATAATTGCTAATGAACTTATGTAAATGTGAATGTACAAATGTAGTGTTTTGGATTGGTAACTCTTCATAACCCACTCCGGTGATGGATACGGGTTATAGGGGTGTTACATGAGAAGAATTTATTTTGATTATGAGTTGAGAATTTTACTTGAGGACAAGTAAATGCTTAAGTGTGAGGGTATTTGATAAACGTAAATTATACATATTTTTACCCCATGTTTAATGCATTTTATAGATGATTTCTCATTAGAATTGGTGAATTCGATGCTCCTAATGCTTTAAATTCATGTTTTATACTTAGGAGAGCATAGGAGAGCGAAATGAATGAGAAACGGGACAAAAATGGAGAAAATGGGCCAAAGTACGAAATCAACACGGCCTAGACCTCCTCACACGGGCAGACCACATGGCCGTGTCAATTTGGCAGGCTTGAGCACGGCCTGAAGTAATTGAACACGGGCATGCACCACGGCCGTGTCCCTGCCGAGCCCAAGTTGAGTCCAATTAAGAAAAGGCCAATTTTGAGGGCTTCTAGGCATTCCAAAGCCTATAAATACACCCTAGAGGAGGAAGAAAAGGGACAAGGAGAAGAGGGGGTAAGGAATTACTCCAAGGAAGCTGATTGATCCATTTCGGAAGCCAGGATTCATCATCAAGACTGAGGATCTCTCCTCAATTTCCCTTCAGGAGTTTTGGGTTTTCTTTATGTTTTGTATTCTTTATTCTTCTGAGATGTGTTCTTATTTAGTTATGAACTAAAACCCCTAAATACCTAAGGGGAATGAAACCTAAGACGAATCTTGTTATTATTTTCTGAATCGTATGATAAATATTTAACTTGTTCTTAATTATGTGTTCCTAATTCCTGTTTTGATATCCCAGGATACTGATTCAAGACATGCTCTTATTCAGAGGAGAAATAGACCCTGTCTAAGAGTACTTTTATCATAATTAAGCGGAGTTGATTGCGCGCCTAGAAATAAGGTGACAAGATTTTGTCAGATTAGGGTGAAACCTAATAAGGGGATCCATAGATCGAGTTAATGCAACCCTAGAGAGTTAATTAGAGAAAAGTCTCGGTTATTCAATCTAGGGATTAGACGTTATTAGTCTTGAATAGGGATAATAACATAACTTAGGGATCTCTACGGAACAAGTTGAATGAATAAATCGTCCGATTCGGAGCCAGAATAACAAGTAAAGTCTAGGTGGATTTTTCCTTAGGTATTGTCTTCATTCAATAGATTTTCCCAAAAGCAATTCCCCAATTCTTTTCTTTGTGAGTTCTTAGTTTAGATAATTAGTTAATTAAAACAAAACCTCTTTCTTCTTAGGCTAGATAATAAAAAGACATTCATTACTAGTATTTTTAGTTCCTTTGGGTTTGACAATCCGGTCTTGCTAAAACTATACTACTATTCGATAGGTACACTTGCCTACATCGCGATAATAGTTAGTCCAAGAACGAGTAATTATAAATATTTAAAACCTATCACGAAATAACGCGATCAATATAAGACTACAATCATGTTCGACGATGATTCGGCTAATTATGTGCACTTAGTGTGTGAGATCGAGATAGCTTCAGCTATATATTTGCACTCAATGTGTGAGATTGATACAACTTCGGCTATTTATTTGGCACTGAGTGTGCGAGTTTCCTGAATATCCAAAAATATTCCATATGGCTTAACGAATATTTCAAAGATGTGAATGAATATGTGTTAAATACAAAAAGGTGCAAGTATGTACAGAAAACAAGTAATACACTGGAATGATGAAAATTATGGAAATTACATCTAATTTGGTGGATGCAAATGTGGTAGGTCGATGATTCTTTATGAAATATGTTATGTTATGTTTTTGGCTTAATTTGAATATATTTGATGAGTTTATATAAATGCTATACGAACTTACTAAGCTATAAAGCTTACTTTGTGTATTTCTCTATGTTTGATACTGAATTCAAAGCTAGCTTAGATTCGGGGATAGTCGGAGAGTCCATCACATTATCCTACTGACACTTTGGTACCTTTTGATGCCTATGTTTTGAGTATATGGCATGTATAGGGACTTTGGTCATTTTGGTTATGAGACGATAATGATTTTTTTCAGTTGAAATGGATTGTAAATGTATATGTTTTGGATTGTATATACAGTCATGTGAGTTGGCTTATATTGGTGATTTTGATGATGTATATAAGTGTGCGAATGAACTTTGTTTTGAGTTTGGTATTTGTTTTATAAATGCTAATTGTGATGGGTAGTTTTTGAATTAGTATTTGGAATATGAAATAGTCCATATTTGAGGAATGATATGTTGTGATATTAGGTGAAATAATGCATGTTTGAATGTATCCATAGTAATGAATTGAAATTTTTGGTATTTGTATGAAAATGTTTGGCATAATGTAGATTATGTAGACCTTGTTGTGGTTGGTAACAAAATGGTATGATTTATGGCTGGATGAATTTAAAAGAATGCCTATTAATGCTATGATTCGGTGCCTTTGAGTTTGATGTAGGTGAGCATAAGTTTGGGTAGCAAAATGGCTTGGTAAATAGCCTATTTTTGTCCACACAGGCAGAGACACGGGAGTGTGTCTCAGCCATATGTGACGCAGGTCAAATTACACGGCCATGTGTCCGCTGGTGTTGAATTAGAAATCAAGTTAGTATGCTTCACACGGCCTCACACACGGGCTTGTGACTTGGCTGTGTGGTATAAGTCAGTATACCCTATAGTTTTGGCATGGCCTAGCACACACCTTGGCACACGGGCGTGTATGGCCATTTTTAGGGCACATGGGCTAGCCACACGGGCGTGTGTGTTGCCCGTGTGACCGAATGCAGAGAGTTACACGGGGTCAGACACGGGCTGGGACACGGCTATGTGCTTCCATTTTGAATGTTACATGGTTTGTGACACGGGTGTGTCTATTGGCTGTGTGAGACACACGGGTGGGCCACACGGGCGTGTGTCCCTTTTTTTTAGAAAATTTCTTAAGTGTTCAAAAAGTTTCCAAAGTTACCAGTTTAGTCTCAAACCACTCCCAATGCATGTTAAGGGCTTCATAGTCTCGTATTAGGGACGAAATGTTTAATTGTGATTGAATTGTTTATGAATTGCTTTATTGTATGAAAGATATATGTTTAAATGTGTGAATAGTCCGGTAATGCTCCGTAACCTTATTTCAGCGTTGAATACAGGTAAGGGGTGTTACACTTATTCATAATCAAATTACCAAGAACACTTTATCACTTAATTTCAAGACACATACTAAAGTTGTGACACCCCTAAAGTGACCCTAGTCGGAAAGTAGTTTCGGGACCACTAAACCGAGTCATAAAGATA
The DNA here is from genome assembly GCF_007990345.1 of Gossypium hirsutum. Classification (NCBI taxonomy): domain Eukaryota; kingdom Viridiplantae; phylum Streptophyta; class Magnoliopsida; order Malvales; family Malvaceae; genus Gossypium; species Gossypium hirsutum. The sequence goes on along the minus strand of NC_053430.1, from coordinate 79,710,975 downwards.
ATTAACCGTCATAGTTGATGCTCATTATATGTACATATGCATGTGTGAAAATTTCATGTTTGAATTTTGTTAATGGTAAGTGAATTTTATCAAATAGAACTTATGTGAGAAAATTTGGAAATGTGCTAGGCAAATGTAAAGTGGCCTAATAATGCATGTTGTGAAATGATGGGTTTGCATGTCAAATTCCCCACTTTAGAGGAAGTGGTCGGCCATGAGGGTATGGGATACAAAGCATATGCATTTTGTATTAATATTATAATGACTACATGGTTTTATAATAGGAAATAAGTATTAAAAAAAACATATTAAAGACATTTTATGCTAATATGTGTGGGAAGAATAATAAAATATGAGGGGAGTGGGAGGAGAAACCAAAGTTGTCTCCCCCTTACTCCCCATTGCCGTGACTAGAGAAAGGGGAGGAAAAGCAAAATTCTTCCTTTGTTGTTCAACATGGCCGAATGGAAGGAAGAAGAAGAGGGGAAGTTCGGCCAAGGTGGTTCTTGAGATTAAGGTATGTTCAATGTTGCTTTTGGAGGTTTACACATCCTTTGGAGGGTTAGCCTACTTCTATTTATCTCATGGATGAAATTAGAGTTGTTGGAGAGTTAGGATTCGGCTAAGAGGCTTCAAAATTTTAGTTGATGCCTTGATACTACTAGCATGTTAGCTATATGGATGTGTTAAATTACTTGAAATGCTAGATAAATTTGAACTCCCTACCAAATTCTTTAGGCAACCCATGTTAGAAATTTCGGTATTGAGATGTCTAGATCTTTCGGCCATTGTAGCTATGGAGGAATAAAGTTTTTGTTTCTTGTTAAATTGGATGAATCTTGTTGTATGAGTGCTTAAACAAACTATGATTAAATGGATGCATAAATTCAAAGTGGGAAGAAATGGGCTATTATATTTGATGCTAATGCCGAATATGAAGATGATGAACTTGAATAAATAATATTCAGCTAGCATGATAAGTTATGAAATATTAAGTAGATGATATAATTGATTGATGAAGTGGCTAATAAGGATTTCTAATGAAATTGTTGCCAAGGCCGAATGTATCATGAAGTAAATTTGTTTGATTTAGCTCAAGAGCCTAGAGGATCAAAGTTGGATAAGGGAAAGGAAAAAAGTGATCGAAGAGCCGTCGTAATCGTTCAGCAACTTCCGAGGTAAGTTTTAAGTGTTTAAACATTGAGTAAATTCAATTATAATAGGACATGATGAGCTGATTTAATAAGATATGATGTGGCCATGATATGTTCTAAGCTCAAATGGTAAGTTCTTAAGTGTTTGAGCTTGGGAATTTAAAGGTAATTTGAAATAGTCTGCTTCGGACAGCAGCAGTAACGTGACTTTAGAAAATCACCATAAATTTATGGACTTGAATTAGAGGCTGAATGAGACATGAAATTAAAGCTTAATGAGTCTAGTTTCTTATAAAAGAAACCGTGTAAGCAAAGGAATTTCCGATAATGAGATATTTAAAGTAGTGTGAGATGGTGTCAGAATGACTCCGAAATCCCCTGTTCTGTTTTTAGAAAATCATTATAAATTGTACAAAAATGGTTATAAGATAAAATTTATATGCTTAGACTCCTTAATGAGTCTAGTTTCAAATAAAATCAAATACAACACATTTTGAATTCTGTAAAATGAGAAATTTGATTCGTAGTGAAGAGTGGTCAGAGTAGTCAAATAGTGGAACAGGGGAAACTTTAAGAAAAATCTGGTATTGATTGGCCAAATCTAAAATTCTGGAAATTTTATGGATGGAAGATATACGAGTCTATATTCAGGAAAAATTAACGGAAAGTGATTTGGAGTTTTGTATCTCCAGTTATAAATTATTTAGTGACTATTGCTGAGGAAAAACAGCTTGTGCTGAATTTGAGATTGTGTTGTAAACCTTGATAAACTTGTTCTAGTTGCTCATAAGCTATCGATTAAACCCATACGTGAATTCTAAATTGTGATATTGGAAAATGATAGATGTAGATTCAGCCAAGAGAGTGTATATGTGTGATAAGGCCTAATAGCCGATGTGATGAATGTGAAAGTGTATATATGTAATAAGGCCTAACGGCCGATGTGATGAATGTGAAAGTGTATGTATATGTGATAAGGCCTAATGGCCGATGTGATGAATGTGAAAGTATATGTATATATGTAATAAGGCCTAATAGCCGATGTGATGAATGTGAAAGTGTATATGTGTGATAAGGCCTAATAGCCGACGTGATGAATGTGAAAGTGTATATGTGTTGTAACACCCCGAACCCGAGACCGACACCGGAGTCGAACACGAGATGTTAACAGACTTTAAACCCTTTATAAAAAATATTTCTCAGACACTGCCAATCTGCGTACTAGTCGTTTTAAAAATCATATATTGAGTTTCACAACTTGAAAATCAGTTTCGTGATTTTTCCCTGAAACTAGGCTCATATGCCCATCTACATATTTTTTTCTAGAATTTTTGGTCGGGCCAATTAGTACAGTTTATTATTCAAATTCTCCCATGTTACAGGGATCGACTACACTGACCTTTGCGCATTACGACCTGGATATCTGCCTGCACAGAGCTTCAATACTGATGCCGTTTGTTTCTATAGAAACTAGACTCAGAGAGGAATCTATCCATATATGGTATGACTCCTAATTGTGTCTGGTTAATTTATAATAAATTTCCAAAATCGGAACAGGGAATCCAGAAACCGTTCTGGCCCTGTCTCATGAGAACCTGAATATCTCTTAACATACTATCCATATGATCTTTTCGTTGCTTCTATATGAAAATAGACTCATCGAGCTTCGAATACATAATTTATTCATCAATTAATTTCACTCCTACTATTTTAGTGATTTTTTAATCTCACGTCACTGCTGCTGCCAGCATCTATTACGAAAGCAACTATGCCCATTTCGTGATTTCTCCTTGATCTAACTAGTAATTCGTCATACATATCACAAATTATGATCATGACTAGCCATGCGAAAGGCTAATCATTGTCAAACATCCCCCTACTACACTATTGCCATATCATGAATTTTAACACCAAAATAATCAACCATGACATGTGGCATAAAAAGGTCGAATTATCAAGATTTACGACCTAACGTTATGAAACCAAACCCAACCGAACATTTATGCCATTTTCGCATGGCTAAAAGTTTACATACCAAAGTTCAAACACAACATAATAGCCTATACATGCCGAAATGTTCTCCTAAGCCGACTAAGAAGAAAGTACCAAAACTTGCTAGCCGGTGTGATGACTTCGACGACGGCACGATCACGCAAAAAGAGACGAGTCCAAGAAACCTAGAATAGGTGACAAGCAAACACCGAATGAGTATATAACTCAGTAAGCCATAAGCATTCCACAACCATCCATTAATAAAATTATCACAACAGGAAACAATGAAATGAGGTTAAGTACTCCATCCATACCAAACTATACCATAGTTCCTTAAACCCTATGGTTCAATCTCATACCAAGTCCTACATTGGCCTTTCATACATCATTTTATTTTCGTTATAATCATACAATTAAACGAACTTTCACCTATTCCACAATGAACCTTATGTACGTGACTTCAACTATAATCGTCACATAGGTTCAAAACTTACCAAGCTCAACTCCAAATATAACATAGCGCCTATTAGCCATGAACTCAAGGTACTTACCTTTTCCGCTGTCCAAAATTGACTCGGTAAAGTCGCACCCTTCATGTAAATAATTTATAGAAAATATATATTGGGTTCGCACACATAGTGCTTAATAATCAACCACGCACACTTAGTGCCATGCACTTTAAACTCACACACTTAGTGCCATGCATTTCAAATTCGCACACTTACCTTTTCCGCTGTCCAAAATCGACTCGGTAAGGTCGCACCCTTAATGTAAATAATTTATAGAAAATATATATTGGGTTCGCACACATAGTGCTTAATAATCAACCACGCACACTTAGTGCCATGTACTTTAACTCGCACACTTAGTGCCATGCATTTCAAGTTCGCACACTTACCTTTTCCGCTGTCCAAAATCGACTCGGTAAGGTCGCACCCTTAATGTAAATAATTTATAGAAAATATATATTGGGTTCGCACACATAGTGCTTAATAATCAACCACGCACACTTAGTGCCATGTACTTTAAACTCACACACTTAGTGCCATGCATTTCAAGTTCGCACACTTACCTTTTCCGCTGTCCAAAATCGACTCGGTAAGGTCGCACCCTTAATGTAAATAATTTATAGAAAATATATATTGAGTTCGCACACATAGTGCTTAATAATCAACCACGCACACTTAGTGCCATGTACTTTAAACTCGCACACTTAGTGCTGTACAATTTAAACCCGCACACTTAGTGCCAATCTCATGACCGTGAACACTTATTGCCCGCACACTTAGTGCCGAAAACCAGCCACTCAATAGGCTTCACTTCCTTTTTACATTCGACAAATTTCATCTCTACTTACATATACATTTGTATACATTTCATCTCATTAAACACAATGGTATAGGTATTACGATCCTTTAAATCAATACCAAAGATATGCTTAATGACTTACTTGTGTTGGGTAAGATGGTTCCAACTCGGCTACTCGATGATCTTTTCTTTGCCTTTGCTCGATTCTCCTCCTTTAACTCCTTGAGCTTAATTAATAAATCAACTAGTTTAACCGCCTTGCTAAATATTTACAATCCAATTACACATGCATATGTATGTTAGTATATTCGGCAATCACCCTTACTAATCACCCACTTGATCAATTATGGAGAATCAAAGTTAATATCACAATGTGTACCCTATATGGCCCATTATACATAATCAAATTTAACATCATCTATATATTTACTCATATGGCTGAATATACCTAATCATACATACACCTAACCAAAAATAATTTCTAAAATCTTTATATCATTTATACACTAGTAAAGCATCCTCTCCCTTTCCATCAATTTAGCACATGCATTACTCATTAACCTACAAAAATTATATTCGGCCTTAGCACACAACTTGCTAGCCGATTCTTCCCCATCTAGCAACCAATGCACATATGTGCTCACTCAAAAATGCTAAAAAAAAAAGAGATTCAAGAATCATCAATCCACCATCACATGCATCATTAACAAGCTTCATATTTAGCATGCAATGGCATTAACACAAACTCCACCTAGGCCGAATCTTAACTCATCTTCATGCCTCATCACCACAACATCAAACATCAAAATACCAACCAAGAATGTAACATGCATGGCCGAATATCATCTCCATCATTTAACAAAGTTTGAACCATGGCTAGGTAGATTTCAAACTTACAACTTAAAATATACATGAATCTCAAAGAATAATATCAAACATACCTCAATCTAGTTACATGCATGGCCAAACTTCCTCCTAATTCTCTTCCAAACCAAACATGAAGCAAGAACTCCTTCCTCCTCCCTTAGAATTTTCGGTCAAAAGAGGATGAAAAAGGATGAACAAGTTTTTCTTTTCCTTTCTTTAGCTCACGGCAATGGGGGGGGGGGAAACAACCACTCATTTTTTTGTTTTTCCTTTCTTTATTACCCATACTCCTTATTTTATTTTTTTCCTACATACCTCACTAGGCCAACATGTTCCCAACATGTTTCCACCCATAGCATGGCCAACCACTAGCTCAAATTTTGGGTAATTTGACATGCAAACCCATCATTTTCACAACATGCATTAATAGACCATTTTAAATTAGCCTATCATATTTTCACCATGTCTCACATCGATCCCTATTTAATAATTTCTCATGCAATTGGCAAAATTGGAGAATGAAACTTCCACATACTCATGTACACACATAATAAGCATAGAATATGGAAATTAATTATTTTTATGACTCGGTTTTGTGGTCCCGAAACCACTTCCCGACTAGGGTAAATTTTGGGCTGTTACATGTGTGATAAGGCCTAATAGCCGATGTGATGAATGTGAAAGTGTATGTATATATGTAATAAGGCCTAATAGCCGATGTGATGAATGTGAAAGTGTATATGTGTGATAAGGCCTAATAGCCGACGTGATGAATGTGAAAGTGTATATGTGTGATAAGGCCTAATGGCCGATGTGATGAATGTGAAAGTGTATATATGTGATAAGGCCTAATGGCCGATGCGATGAATGTGAAAGTGTATATATGTGATAAGGCCTAATGGCCGATGTGATGAATGTGAAAGTGTATATATGTGACAGGGCCGAGTGGCCAACGTAATGGATGTGAAAGTGCATAAATGTGATAAGTCCCGAAAGGCATTTGTGTCAGTACTATATCCGGGTTAAAACCCCGCCGGCTTTATGCGAGAATATTATCACTGATTAATGTCCTTAAGCTTCGTGCTTGTACTATATCCGAGCTCTAAAGACCCGATGACTACGTGTGGGGATTTTGTCCGGGTAAGACCCGATAACTTCGTGTGGAGATTATGTCCGGGTAAGACTTCGTAATAAGAATTGCTTATAAATATATTCAATGCGAAAGGTTAAACAGGTATGTACTTCAAGTTTATATGTGAGCTTGATTTGCACTAAATCATAAGGTAGTTATGTGATGCATACGAAAGCAATCTATGAGACTATTCCTATGATTATGTGACATCGGATCAGTGTGAGAGGTGATGTGAAATCATACGATACATCTATGTCACATGAGCTCACTTTTATGTGAAAGTTTATCTGTCTATTGTATATGATGAGATGTGCAGATTCGGTAAAGGGATGGTATGCCCGAAGGAAGAGTGAAATAAAAATACGAACAACTATGTTATAATTTGATTGTTATCTGTACGCAACCAGACCAACTCGTTCGGAGATTTCGTACGGCCCAATGAATCTCGGGCTCAACTTGCCCTTACGGCCAAACCTGAGTACCTTTTTCCAAGGCGAAACTTTAAGGAACACTTTATCTCCCACCTGATATTCAATGTCCTTTCGTTTCAAGTCCGCATACGATTTCTGACGATCTGTGGCTGCCTTCAGACTTTCACGGATTACCTTTACTTTCTGTTCAGCATCTTTAATCAAATCAACTCCGAAAATTTTACTTTCACCGAGCTCGGTCCAAAACAATGGTGTACGGCATTTACGACCGTACAAAGCCTCGTAAGTTGCCATCTTAATACTTGATTGAAAACTATTGTTGTAAGCGAATTCAATCAAAGGTACATACCGTTCCCATGAACCACTAAACTCAAGGATGCAGCATCTCAGCATATCCTCGAGTATCTGAATTATCCGCTCGGATTGACCATCGGTTTGGGGATGAAAAGCGGTGCTAAAATGCAGCTTGGTACCCAAAGCTTCTTGCAATTTCTTCCAAAATCGCGAGGTGAATCTCGGATCTCTATCCGACACGATAGAAATAGGTACTCCATGTAATCTCACAATCTGAGAAACATACAATTCGGCTAGTTTATCCAATGAAAAATCCGTACGCACGGGGATAAAGTGAGTCGACTTAGTCAGTCTATCAACAACAACCCAAATCGCATCCTTCTTACTTGTTGACAATGGTAGTCCGGACACAAAGTCCATTGTGACTCGATCCCATTTCCACTCGGGAATCATGATCGGCTGAAGTAATCCTGAAGGCACTTGATGTTCCACTTTCACTTGTTGACATATTAAACATCTCGAAACAAAGTCGGAGATGTCCCGTTTCATACCATGCCACCAAAATCGACGTTTCAAATCGTTGTACATTTTCGTACTCCCCGGGTGAATTGACATTCGGCTACAATGAGCTTCGTTCAGAATCATCGAAATGAGTTCTGAATTTCTTGGAACACATAACCGACTTCTGAACCTCAAACAATCGTCATCATCTATTTGAAATTCGGATTCCATATTCGGAATACATTCAGCCCGTTTTGCAACCAATTCATCGTCGACTTTTTGAGCTTCACGAATTTGATGAATCAATGATGGTTTGGCCTTTAATTCAGCTACTAACACATTGTCGGGTAGAACAGACAAGTGCACATTCATCGCTCGTAAAGCAAACAGCGATTTCCGGCTTAAGGCGTCCGCAACCACATTAGCCTTTCCCGGGTGGTAATCAATGACAAGCTCGTAATCTTTCAAGAACTCAAGCCAACGTCTTTGTCGCAGATTTAAGTCTCTTTGAGTCATCAAATATTTGAGACTTTTGTGATCCGAAAATACATGGCACTTTTCGCCAAACAAGTAATGTCGCCATATTTCAAAGCGAATACGATGGCGGCTAGTTCGAGATCATGGGTTGGATAATTTCTCTCGTGTGGCTTCAATTGTCTCGACGCATAGGCCACAACTCGGCCTTCTTGCATCAATACGCAACCCAACCCGAGTAGGGATGCGTCACTATAAATGACAAACTCTTTGCCTGATTCGGGTTGCACTAAAATTGGAGCTTCAGTCAAATGAGTTTTCAGTTGATCGAAGCCTTTCTGACATTTCTCCGTCCATTCGAATTTAGCATCCTTTTGAAGTAGCTTCGTCATTGGTGTGGCTATCATCGAGAAACCTTTGACAAATCGTCGGTAATAACCGGCGAGTCCCAAAAAGCTCCGAACCTCAGTAATATTTCTCGGAGGTTTCCAGTTAAGTATGGCTGAGATTTTGTTCGGGTCAACTCGAATACCCGATGCGGATACCACATGACCCAAGAAGCTAACCTCTCTTAACCAGAACTCACACTTACTGAACTTAGCATATAACTTCTTATCCCGCAAAACTTGCAACACTAATCTCAAGTGTTCAGCATGTTCGATCTCATCTCTTGAATAGACCAAGATGTCATCAATGAACACAACTACGAACCGATCCAAATATGGTCTGAAGATCCGATTCATCAAATCCATAAATACCGCAGGGGCATTAGTGAGCCCAAACGGCATCACTAAGAACTCGTAGTGATCGTACCTCGTTCTGAAAGCAGTTTTGGGTATGTCCGAATCTCGAATTCGCAACTGATAATAGCCCGATCTCAAATCTATTTTGAGAACACTGAGGCTCCCTCAGTTGGTCGAACAAATCATCGATGCGCGGCACGGATATTTGTTCTTTATCGTCACTTTTCAGTTGACGATAGTCAATGCACAACCTCATGGTTCCGTCCTTCTTTTTCACGAACAATACTGGTGCACCCCAAGGTGAGAACTTGGTCGAGCAAAACCTCTATCCGTCAATTCTTGCAACTGAGATTTTAACTCTTTTAACTCAGTTGGTGCCATACGATACGAAGCTATCGAAATAGGCGTAGTCCCAGATACAAGCTCAATACCAACTCTACCTCCCGAACAGGTGGTAAACCCGGTAATTCTTCAGGAAAAACATCCGGGTATTCACAAACCACCCGCACAGATTCGGGTTTCTTTTCTAATTCTTTATCATCAAGTACATACGCAAGGTATGCTTCGCACCCTTTTCTTACATATTTCTGGGCCAACATTGCTGATATTACAGCTGGCACCCCTCCAAATCCGTAGACTCAACTCGGATTACCTCGTTATTTGCGCACCTCAAATCAATAGTCTTGCTTTTGCAATTCACAACCGCATCATGCGCGGTCAGCCAATCCAAACCAAGAATAACATCAAATTCATCAACGGCAAAAGCATCAAGTCGCCGGAAACAAGAACCTCGAATTACTAGGGACATCTCTTACACACTTTGTCGACAAGCACGTAAGACCAAGGATTGACACCGAATTACGAACTCAGTAGACTCAACAG